>NW_016157199.1:467859-474138 GCF_001687245.7 Rhagoletis zephyria
AGAAAAGGCTCCATACTATACTTATTAGAACCAGCTCAAAACTAACCACATTTTTTCTAGCCCGGAGGTGACCCTTTTTGAACTATCTATGAACTGTTGTTATATGAACTGTATCAGAACCATCTAAGCCAGAGTCAGCTCAGAACAAGTTCAAAAGTTCTGCAGAGGGCGACAATTGTCACTTCGTAGGACATCGCCATGTTAAAAAAGACAGTTGCAAGCATTGAGTTGGGATAGATGAAGAACCAGTACCGTCCCTTTTCAGGCTAGCTCAGCGCAAGTTCTGAACCAGTTTGATTTGCTGCAGGGGTGCTGTGGTGTTGATGGATATTCAACATTTGTGTAGCTGAGTGCGCAAAGATGCTTGCCACAACCCTGCAGTGAAAAGCTAAACCAGTATGCACAAATTCCAATTCATGAACTATTATTTAAGGATAAAAGTCATACCAGTTTGTTATGAACCACAATTATACCAGTTCCGCTCAGAAAAAAGTAAACTAGTTGGTAGAAATTCTAGTTCGAAAACTGGTATTAAATGGAAGAGTCATACCAGTTCGTCATGGACTATAATTATACCAGTTCTCTGCAGTGAAATGCCAAACAAGCCAGTATAAATACTAGTTCATTAACCAGTATGTANTCATGAACTATTATTTAAGGATAAAAGTCATACCAGTTTGTTATGAACCACAATTATACCAGTTCCGCTCAGAAAAAAGTAAACTAGTTGGTAGAAATTCTAGTTCGAAAACTGGTATTAAATGGAAGAGTCATACCAGTTCGTCATGGACTATAATTATACCAGTTCTCTGCAGTGAAATGCCAAACAAGCCAGTATAAATACTAGTTCATTAACCAGTATGTAATAAAGCGACGGCCTACCATTTCGGCGATTTCGAACAACTTATGCGATCAGCGACATCTGTCTATGAATAGGCATAACCAAAACTAAAACGTGGTTAATTGCTTTCATCACAAATATCGGCTGTGGCGTCGAGTGAAGACTACCGATTCTGGTTCTGAGATCTCAGGTTCGAGTATGCGTGGAGGTTGTTAAAGTAAAGTAAGTAAATTAATTTAAATAATTATTTCAATTTAAATATAAAATAAAAATTGTACATAAATTTAATTTGATTTGGAAAAAACCTAAATACTCAAATACCATAAAAAAATTAAAATAAATAATTTTTTGTTCTTTTTAAAACAATAAATTTAAAAATTACACAAGAGATATAAATAAAAAATTAAACAAAAATAAAAAAAGATTCGCTCACTGAGATTCGAACTCGGATCTCTTGATTTGGCGTGCCAAAGCTTTACTCTGTCGACCATTGCCACTGTTGCAGCGCCGCGAACAAAATGACATACTTATGCTTTTCACGGGGGATGAATATGCAGTCAACTGGTATGATGCTACTAGTATTTCTACTGGTAGCGTGCTGATGCAGGAGCGGACAATTGACATCTCCTATGACACCGCCATGTTAAAATACCAGTCGCTAACATTGAAAAAGTATACAACGTGAACTAGTTGGGCTGAAACGGAAGCATTCTGGTTCACAACTGGTAGCTTTCCCTGCAGGGAAGTTGTTGATATCCGAAGATGGTCGGGTTCGAATTCCAGGCAACATGCAAATTAAATTTATTTTTTTTTTAGTTTTTGTCTTGATTACTCACTTCGCGGATGCTTTTTCAGTATGAACGCGGTCATTTTAATAAGCGCATAATTGAATTAAATATTTACCAATATACAGTACTGTCGTTGACGTTTATAGTAAGATCAATTACGTTTCTATTTGATTTTAATATTTTTATCCCTCAGTGTATGAGCAAATTAAAAAGTCGATACAATTTACGGTCGAAAATTACAGTTGTTGTATAGATTATAGATTATTTCCCAACACTGTAGGGAACTAAGCAAAATGGCCTAGTGTATTTCGCAAATATTCAAATACATAATCCACCAACCGATAAGTTTATATATTCATTAAAAGATTATTTGTCATCAGTCTGAAATAAAAAAATTATAAATCGGAAGGGTAAAATAGTATTGTGTTATTAATTCAAAAATAAAAAGTTTCATTTCACTGACGAAGGGAGAGAATCTATCCCCCCATGCCCCCCCTGGCTATGCCACTGTATTAATTAACAATGTTTTGGTTTTATTATTATTTTTTTTATGAATTTTGCTGATTAAATTTACATTGCGAATATATCAACAAACATTTGTGGGTACTTTTGCACCAGAAGTTGCCTATGGGTTAATGACAAAAAAATCCTACACATGCACAATATTTCATGTATTAATTTTCAAATATGCATATTGTCAATGGCTGGTTTACTGTATACTGTGTACCAAACTAGGAAATATTGTGAAGTTTTTAAATATTAAATAAAAAATTGTGTAAGAATTGTAATAAAAAAACGGATAGTGAATCTTTGCACACCATCAATCAGACTAGGAAATAATGTGAGGAATTTCTTCCATTTTTGTAAATCTTTGCACGGGTTTTGTGAAATTAAATGCTTTTGCATACTGTCCGGTTGTATCTGTTTTTCGCAAGCCGGCTTATTGGTGTCAATTTTGTTACAAGCTCATGATTGATCAGGACCTGAACCAACTATTTGAGAGCCTTAATAGAATAGAAGTTGTAAAAGACAGTGCAACAATAGAGATAATCAAGAAGACTGGTGGACGGACAATATAGTGACAGACAAAAAACGAGAAATGGCGCTAGAACCAGACCAATTAAGGGCACTAGTAGAAAGTGCAGTCTGTAGTGCGCTTGCCGTACAAAGTGAAAATTTCGGGAAAAAACTTGCAAATATTAATCAATGTCTAAATGACGTCTAAATTGACGCACTGACGATAGAAACTCATAGGGAAACAGAAATTGTTCCAGGGAACCAATGTGAAGAGCCTCTCGATATCGTAAAATCCTTACCAGACTTCGATGGTAAACAAGAAATTTATGTATCGTGGCGGCAGGCGGCACACACCGCCTACAAAGTCTTTGAAAATTATGAGGGCAGCAGCAAACATTATCAGGTTGTTGCCATCATTAGAAATAAAGTGAAAGGCCCGGCCGCCATGGTTCTGGCTTCATTTAACTCCGTATTAAATTTCAAGGCCATAATTAGCCGCCTTGACTTTAGCTATTCTGACAAACGACCGATTTACCTGATAGAGCAGATGTCAACTCTCGACCAGGGAAGTTTGTCACTACTTCAATATTATGACGAAGTAGAAAAGAAACTTACTCTTTTAACACATAAGACGATAATGACCTATGACAAGTCCATCGCTGCTTCACTGAACGAGAAGTACAGAATGGGCGCTTTGCGTGTGTTCATTTCAGGGACCAAAAAACCACTTAGTGACGATTATTCTCAGCGCGATCTAGGCATAGGTGTTCGCAAGCACCCATGCCAGGAGCTTGGAAGCCAAAGCACAAAGGCTAGAAACAAAACAACAATCTAGGGAAAAAGGTATAGGTGAAACATATCAAACAAACGATAAGTATCATGCGAAAAACCACCATTTTAACAGAACGCGGGACTTAAGCAACAAGACTCCCCAGAAACTGGAACCAGTAGAACCAAAGGCTGTTGATCCCTCGCAGCGCTTCAGGCAACCTACAGCACAACAGCAAAACGTTGAAATAAAACAAACGACAATAACGCAAAATTTGCTTTATTTCACTTTTAAATGGGAAATAATACCAAAATATGAGTTTTGCTTTATTTCCAACAAAGGTTCGCCTAATTTCCCTTTGCTTATTTATACTATTTGTAACAAAAACAGTTTACTGACAGAAGGAAAAAGAACCTTGTTTATTCCAGAGGAAAGTGATGTTCACAAAATATTTTTACTTATGAAAAGTCTAACAAAATAAAGGAAAATAGTCATCTTTAATAACGCTTTTTTATGAATTTTATCTGCATGGTTTTTAATACAGGGTGTCCCAGAAGTAACCAGCAGGTGGGCAGGTGGGGTGGTAAGCTCCCTGATAAGCAAACATTTTTCAAGTAAAAGTGTCACCGTTTTCGATATATTTAAATTTTTTTGAATTAAAGAAAAATCGTGTCTTTTCATGTATTTTCTTTAACTGCATCTACAAACAAGGCTATACTTAGTAAATTTTTTATCTAAAATACTTCCAGATAGTTGCTTCTCCATATTCAAATGCAATGTAGTTAAAATATATTAAGGAACCATCATAATTTATTTATTTTTTATATTTTCTTCCCCAACTTTGACTATCTCTGGTGAAAAACAAATGTACCGAGCTATAACTTTACATTACATAAAAAAATTGCTCATTTACAGGTCTATTCTGCACGTTACCGAAGATTTTGTAACCGGAAAATTTTATTACCAAAAAATGTTACCAGTTCTTGTCACCGCGATTCTAGGAACGTTGGTAATGCAGTTAAAATCTGTTGAAAATACTTATGTATTTAAATATGTATTTGTATTTGTATATGTGCATATAAAATGCACTCATAAGCTTATTATACTTTATTTACCAGCTTCGCATAATTGTAATACTTATAAGCATATTCTTGATACATTAAACAGTCAGTCCACTCATAAACCTCAAACCGTCGTGTTCTTTATTCTCTCTCTACATGGTAGCAGAGCAAGGTTACTGCTGTAGTGTCGGGTGTCGGAATTAAATAAATAAAATAAAAATCAAAAGTGCAAAATCTGCTGTAATAATAAAAATAAAATAACGCTTCAAGTAAGACTTTGAATTAATATACATATACATATATATAAAATTTATAAGTGAAATTATAAGTTAAAATGGAAAAGGGTTTTGAAGTAGAGAAACTCAAAGGCCAGGAAAATTTCCACAACTGGTGTTTCGCAATAAAAAATATATTAGCATTCAAAGGTCTGCATAAGTGTATAACCGATCCTGTCACAGAAACAAACGCTGAGAAATTAACTAATTGCAAAGCCCTGTTAGCTCTAAGCGTAGCGCCATCGCTGTACGTTCACATATCCAGATGTGAAACAGCGCTAGAAATATGGCAGAAACTAAAAAATCTGTATGAGGACAAAGGCTTAACAAGAAAAATTGGGTTATTAAGAGGCCTGATCTCTTGCAGATTAGAAGACTGCGAGAACATGCAATCATACATTGATAGAATTAAAGATAATTCTAATAAATTAAATGAAATTGGTTTTGAGATAAATGAGGATTGGCTGACGGCGATAGTATTGGCTGGTTTAACTGATGCATATAAACCATTTATAATGGGAATTGAAGCATCAGACTCACAAATAAAATCAGAAACAATAATCGCTAAACTGTTGGACTCTGATACCAACACAACCACAAAAAGTGATGCATAACAAGGGCTATATCTATCAATATTTTGTGTGAAGGATGGGTTCACGTGAAATAAAGATATACATGAGTTGTTTGAGAAAAATTTATTCATTTATTGATAAAATATGCTCAAATTGGCGACCTTATACTCTAATACAACTCGGCACCTTTCTAAGAAAAGTACGCTTTTAGAGATCCTTAAACTCAACTTGGGCTATCTCAGCAGCAGCTCCATTTATTTGTTCCGCATAATGCTTCTTCGTTTTGAATTGCATTTTTAATAAATTTTGTAGATAGCTAGAACAAATCGAATTAGGTCTGCGATCTGAGCAGGCCACGTGATTGGCCCGTATCGTCCAATCCATCGGCGAGGATAAGTTTCGTCTAAATGAGCTCTTACTTCACGCCCGTAGTGAGCAGGGCATCCGTCATTTTGCTGCCATAGTCTTCGCCGCAGGTTTAAGGGTAATCTTCTAAAAGAGTCTGGAAGTCGTTCCTGAACGAACTTTAAATAGCTGTGGGAGTTGAGCGTTGGCGGAAGTTCCACAGGTCCCAATATCTGACAATTAAAAATACCGCACCATAAATTTATTTTGTACTGGTCCTGCGAACGATCTTATCTCATTTCGTGAGGATTGTCTATCTGCCAACTGTGAAGGTTATGTAAATTAAAATAACCGTCACGTTTGCATGATGATTCATCGCTCCAAATTATTTTATTAAAAAAGTTGGGGTCTGAAACATGCATTCGCAACATTTCACTGCAGAATCTAACCCTCGACAGGTAATCTCTCTCTTGTAAAGCCAGAACACGTTGGATGTGGTAGGGATGGTACTTTAAAGCCTTGTGAACTGTAGTTTTTGGTATTCCAGTCCTCTTTCATCATTCTCCCTGAAGTCGATGGACCTAGTTCAACTTCCTCTAACACAACTTCAA
>NW_016157199.1:474163-484127 GCF_001687245.7 Rhagoletis zephyria
TTCTTAGTAAAAAAAGGTACGAAAATAAGCAAAAATACTTACAAAAGAAAAAATGCACAACTTGTGGAAAGAAACATGCAGGGGAATGTCACTACAAGAAAAATAATGCACAAAATGGCACAGCAAAAAATGCATTCACAGCGTTATTAACGAAAAGAAATAACGACGACTGGTATCTAGACAGTGGTGCATCGTCTCATATGACACCAAACGATAATTTGCTCACTAGCAAAAAAAATTCACTCGTTGACAAAATAATGTCAGCAAATGGAACAGCTATGACAGTAAGTTGCGTTGGCAAAACATCACTGAATATCAACGGGCAAGAAATTGTAGTTAACGAAATTCTACACGTGCCGATTTATCAGTAAACCTTCTGTCAGCTGCAAAAATAGTGAGTCAGGGGAATGTAATAAAATTCGATGCAACAGGCTGTACAATACTTAACAAAAACAAAGAAGTAATTGTACAGTGCAAAGCGGAAAATGGTGTTTACAAACTGAAGGGAATCCAAGCAAAATGCTTGTTATCAAAACAAACAAATAACAACGCAATGCTATGGCACAGGCGACTTGGACACATAAATTTTCAAAGTTTAAAGAAAATGCGTGACGGCGCTGTTTCTGGTATTGATTTCAATGACGACGATCATGAAATAAAAAATTGTCAGATATGTCCCAAAGGCAAACAAACAAGAATTCCGTTTAAACAAAGTAACTCAAAAACAACAAAGCTACTCGAACTAATACATTCTGATCTATGTGGACCTATGGAAACGCAATCTATAGGACACGCCAAATATGTATTAACATTCATAGATGATTTCTCCCGAAAATTATTCGTTTACTTTCTCAAGTCAAAATCAGAAGTTTTCAATAACTTTAAAAATTTCAAAACATACATTGAACGCCAAACTGGATCTAAAATCAAAACAATACGGACGGACAATGGTGGTGAATATTGTTCAACTGAATTCGACAAATACTGTAAAGAGAATGGTATCAAGCATCAATTAAGTAATGCATATACTCCTCAGCAGAATGGAATTGCCGAAAGAATGAACCGAAGCTTAATTGAAAAAGCTAAATGTCTCCTGTTTGATGCAAATCTTCAAAAATGTTATTGGGCAGAAGCAACAAATATGGCAGCCTACTTAATCAACAAAAGTATTTGTTCGTCGCATGGAAAAATTCCTGATGAAATATTCTATAAAAAAAAAATAGACATATCTAACCTGAAATTGTTTGGTTGTGAAGCAATGGTTCACATAAACAAAGAAAAACGTAAAAAATGGGATCCTAAATCCAAGAAAATGTTTTTCGTGGGCTATGATGACGACATTAAAGGTTTTCGCTGTATTGATCCAATAACAAAGAAACTGGTTATAAGTCGAGATGTAATATTCTACGAAAAACCTCAACCAAAGTCGACCTTAAAAATCTATAACGACGAAGTGAGGGAAATAAAGAGAAGCGATGAAGACACATTTGAAGAAGTTAGCATAAAACCTGATGAATCGAACGAAGACGTACAAAGTGTTGCGGAAGATGACACCATGATAGAATCACCGAATCAAACCCAAAATGATCCAGATTATGTTCCTGAACAAAGTATTGATGAATCTGAAGAAGAAAGAAGAGTCACACGATCTAAAGCTAAGGTATCTGTACCATCTTTTCAATTTAATGCTTTTGCATTTCTTTCACAGCCATTAACAGTATCAGAAGCTATAAACGGTGAAAAAGCGAAAGAATGGGAAGATGCAATGAATGAAGAAATGGAATCACATAGATCAAATAACACCTGGTCGTTGATGAAACTACCAGATGGAAGAAAGCCTATAAAAGCAAAATGGGTCTTTAAAGTAAAACAAGATGAGGTCGGTAAAGCTGTAAAATATAAAGCACGACTTGTTGCAAAAGGCTGTGCACAAAAATACGGCATCGATTATGATGAAACATTCTCGCCGGTGGTTAGATACACATCAATAAGGTTTTTAGTGGCTTTAGCAGTAAAAAACGGCTATAAAATCCATCAAATGGATGTAGTGACTGCGTTTCTTCAAGGTGATCTTAAAGAAACAATATACATGGAACAACCAGAAGGTTACAATGATGGCACTAACAAGGTATGTAAGCTAAACAAAGCTGTTTACGGACTGAAACAAGCCGGAAGACAGTGGAACTTAAAGCTCGATTCAGCATTAAAAGAATTCGGGTTACAAAGGTGTAAAACTGATCCATGCATTTACTATGATAAAGAATTGAATCTGATAATTGCAATATACGTCGATGATTTCCTTATACTCAGAGAATAAAGAACACGACGGTTTGAGGTTTATGAGTGGACTGACTGTTTAATGTATCAAGAATATGCTTATAAGTATTACAATTATGCGAAGCTGGTAAATAAAGTATAATAAGCTTATGAGTGCATTTTATATGCACATATACAAATACATCGCATTGTCTTCAACAGTACGAGAAATAATATGGATGAAAATGTTAGCCAAAGAAGTTGATAAAAACTTGGTTGAAACTACTAAAGTTTTTTGTGACAACCAAAGTACTATCAAATTAGGCTCGAGCGAAGCATACAGACCAAGGACGAAACACATTGATATCAGATATCACCATATACGTGAAAAAATCGATGAAGGTTCAATCAAATTGGAGTTTCTTGGCACTCAACAAATGGCAGCTGATTCGTTAACAAAAGCAGTCAGCAGAGAAAAAACAAAATTTTGCGCTGAACAAATGGGCTTAAGCTCATAATAAAATAAGACAATAATTAACATTTATAATAATTATTGTTTTACTCACAGTTATCCAATATTATACAACATGGGAGGCTGGTTTTCATCGGAGCAGCAGAAATCCAACAACAATGGAGAAGTACAGAACAATATCAATATTAGTGAACCTGTTCCAATACACAACCAAGAAATCTTGATTATGTTAGGGATTATTTGCATTCTAAAAATAATAGAATTTCTATACTTTTTATATCGATTACATTATCGTAAAGTTAAAAGACAGTATCAAACTCAAAAAGTATAATACACTGTAAAACAAAATCTTGCTAAAACCCAAAAAAAAAAACTGTAGTATAAAATTAACTTCAAATTACATTAAAAAAAACATCAAAAATATTGTAAAAAAATTTTTATTTTAAATATGAATAATAATTTTGTAAACAATAAGTGAGGGTGTTGAAAATACTTATGTATTTAAATATGTATTTGTATTTGTATATGTGCATATAAAATGCACTCATAAGCTTATTATACTTTATTTACCAGCTTCGCATAATTGTAATACTTATAAGCATATTCTTGATACATTAAACAGTCAGTCCACTCATAAACTTCAAACCGTCGTGTTCTTTATTCTCTCTCTACAAAATCTTCAGCAATTCTGCTATGAAAAATTGTGCAAATTCTGGCATTGCATATTTCACGGGGCAATACTTTGTTACCAGCTTATGAGATGGTAACAAAATTTACCGGTTACAAGAGTACACAGAATGCGAAAAGGGTTTAAAAATTGACAGGAACTTTATTTACCGGTTACAAACTTTTTATTACCAGCGCAGAATAGACCTGTTAATCGATATTTCAGAAATGTGCCACTCTTATTATTTCGAATAGAACAAAAAAAGTTATAGCCCATCTACCGTTGCAGGACGTCCTGTTTCGCCGCCACGCCCTCCAGGTATGCGACCTTAAAAAAGTTAAAAATGATAGTTAAAAGAAGAATGGCTCCAAACAAGAAAGGTGTAAAAATCACTTACCTTCATATATTTCTCTATGGTTCCGGGCGAATACTTCACGGCCCGGATGCCGACGATTGGGGTATCGCTCTGCATAAAGTCTTTGAGCAGCTCTGGTATTACAGCAAGCTTCACCGTAAATTAGGTGAATATCCGCATATTCATGCGACGTATACTGCGTGTTCTCTGTCATAGTATTAATAACACAATGTTCGAAGGGTCCAATTTCACAAAATCCACTTTCACTAATTCCGGTAAGTAACACAAAATAATGTCAGAAGCAAGTAATTATATACCTTTGTACTATTTAGCATGTCATTTGACGGCAACAAGAGCAAATTCAATTTAAATCTATTAAATATATTCTAGCGTGTCTCAGTCCTTTACCCACAAAAGCGGCTATAACTTTTTTTTTTCTATACAAAACAGTAAGTGTGGCACCTCTCTGAAATATCTATTAAATGAGCAATTTTTTTATGTAATGTAAAGTAATAGCTCAGTACATTTTTTTCACCAGACATAGTCAAAATTGGGAAAGAAAATATCAAAAAGTTAAAAATCGCAATATAGTCCTAATTTTATAATGGCTCCTTAATATATTTTAACTACATTGCACTTAAGTATGGAGAAGCAACTATCTGAAAGTATATTACATAAAAAATTTACTAAGTATAGCCTTTTTTGTAGATGCAGTTAAAGAAAATACATGAAAAGGCACGATTTTTCTTTAATTAAAAAAAAATTTAAATATTTCAAAAACGGTGACACTTTTACCTGAAAATTTGTTGTTTATCAGAGAGCTCACCACCGCACCTGCCTTCTCCTCAAGTTTGGCAGGTTACTTCTGGGACACCCTCTATATTAAAAATATTGCTGGAAAACCTTAAAATGTTTGCATGGAACCATGGCGCAATAAACAGGTGAAGTAATAGAACAGCTTTCTCGCTTTATTTTCTGTCATTCGGTTGCCTTATAGTCAAATTTTAAAGGCAACTTTTCAAATAGGCAGTGTCAAAATCGTTTTCTCGCTCTAATTACTTCACCTGGTATAATTACGCCACGGCATGGAACAAACAATAGTTGCCGTTCCTGTTCGCAGCATATTACACAGATAATATTGTTTTGAGTTTTATCTTCAGTTAAAATTTTGCATTATCATCACTGGTTTCACCATATCCGAAATGTGGACTTCGTTTACGAAGACGAAGCGAACATGTAGTACGAAGTAGTGATGTAAAAATATGTAAAATTTTACCTACTCTCAGACTTCTAAATTTGAACGTATACTCGGTACAAACGGTGACACTTTTACCTGAAAATTTGTTGTTTATCAGAGAGCTCACCACCGCACCTTCCTTCTCCTCAAGTTTGGCAGGTTACTTCTGGGACACCCTCTATATTAAAAATATTGCTGGAAAACCTTAAAATGTTTGCATGGAACCATGGCGCAATAAACAGGTGAANAGGACTTGGCTTCACTTGGCGTTTCCAATTGGCGTCAGTTGGCACAGAGGAGAAACGACTGGCGTGCTTTGCTGAACTCGGCCAAAATCGCTTAGGCGGTTACAGCGCCAAAAAAGAAGAAGAAGAGGTTAATTCCACCATGGGTGGGGNAAGTATGGAGAAGCAACTATCTGAAAGTATATTACATAAAAAATTTACTAAGTATAGCCTTTTTTGTAGATGCAGTTAAAGAAAATACATGAAAAGGCACGATTTTTCTTTAATTAAAAAAAAATTTAAATATTTCAAAAACGGTGACACTTTTACCTGAAAATTTGTTGTTTATCAGAGAGCTCACCACCGCACCTGCCTTCTCCTCAAGTTTGGCAGGTTACTTCTGGGACACCCTCTATATTAAAAATATTGCTGGAAAACCTTAAAATGTTTGCATGGAACCATGGCGCAATAAACAGGTGAAGTAATAGAACAGCTTTCTCGCTTTATTTTCTGTCATTCGGTTGCCTTATAGTCAAATTTTAAAGGCAACTTTTCAAATAGGCAGTGTCAAAATCGTTTTCTCGCTCTAATTACTTCACCTGGTATAATTACGCCACGGCATGGAACAAACAATAGTTGCCGTTCCTGTTCGCAGCATATTACACAGATAATATTGTTTTGAGTTTTATCTTCAGTTAAAATTTTGCATTATCATCACTGGTTTCACCATATCCGAAATGTGGACTTCGTTTACGAAGACGAAGCGAACATGTAGTACGAAGTAGTGATGTAAAAATATGTAAAATTTTACCTACTCTCAGACTTCTAAATTTGAACGTATACTCGGTACAAACGGTGACACTTTTACCTGAAAATTTGTTGTTTATCAGAGAGCTCACCACCGCACCTTCCTTCTCCTCAAGTTTGGCAGGTTACTTCTGGGACACCCTCTATATTAAAAATATTGCTGGAAAACCTTAAAATGTTTGCATGGAACCATGGCGCAATAAACAGGTGAAGTAATAAAACAGCTTTCTCGCTTTATTTTCTGACATTCGGCTGTCTTATAGTCACATTCTATAGGCATGTTTTCAAATAATGCAGTGTCAAAATATTTCTTCTCACTCTAATATTACTTCACCTGGTTAATTCCACAATGGGGTATAGTCNGACATAGTGCAGCGAATTAAAATACAGCGGCTCCGCTGGCTTGGTCATGTCGTTCGAATGGACACCGACGCTCCAGCTCTGAAAGTATTCAACTCGGAACCCGCTGGTGGTAGCAGAGGAAGAGGGAGGCCCCCACTGCGATGGAAAGATCAGGTGGAGAAGGACTTGGCTTCACTTGGCGTTTCCAATTGGCGTCAGTTGGCACAGAGGAGAAACGACTGGCGTGCTTTGCTGAACTCGGCCAAAATCGCTTAGGCGGTTACAGCGCCAAAAAAGAAGAAGAAGAGGTTAATTCCACCATGGGTGGGGGCATGCAATAACACCATACGCAATAATTCCCATTACTTGAACATTAAAAAGCAGTTTCAGAAGTGAACTAGTGTCATTTCATTATTATTCTTTTTTCTAAATGGTTATAATGACAGCAGTGCATAATTGCGAAAGAAGGGTAGGGGGACGGGGAGACGGAGGACGCGAGCGCGACGTCGAACACTGGGCACTTTCAAAATTGTATACTCACAAAATCCGTCCATTTAACTTGTTCAGGTACTACTTTTTGTCAAATGTAACTGGGTGACTACCTACATATGTGCACTATTTTGCTTTATTACTCAATAGTTAAGTTTAAAAGTTAGTCTTATTGCTCAACGAGAAATGAAATAAAGCAAATTTGTGTTATTTCACATTAAATTGGGAAATAGCACAAATTTGCGTTATTATCATTCAACCGTCTAGGTCCCCATATAATAATCCAACTTGGGTTGTAGATAAGGAATACACTTCAGAAAATTAAACCAAAAAACCATCGATGATAAATATCCTATCCCTAATGTAACCGCAATACTATCAAACCTATGAAAGGGCATATATTTTACAACATTTGACCTAAAATTAGGGATTTCACCAAATAACGCACGCAGAGACGGATAGAGAGAAAACGCGTCATGTAATTCAATTCACAGATAAGGAGAACCTTATCGGGGAAATAAAATTAGCTGTGAACCCAAATAAAGTAAAAGCATTACATTGCAATTTACCCGCATTGGCCAGCATAATCGAGCTCACAGAGCAGCTCAGGAGAATGTTAAACAAATCCTCGCAAATTGTAAAATTTGTGGTAAGGCCGAATACGATAGGCATCCTCGTAAGCAGGAACTTGGTGTAACTCCAACGCCATCTTATACCGGGAAATGCTGCACATTGACATCTTTTCGACAGACAAGTACTTTCTTATCTGTCTGAACAAATTCTCAAAATTTGCGCTGGTACAGCCTATACCATCTCGAACAATTGTAGATGTAAAAGTCCCAATTATTCGATTAATGAAGATATTTCCAAAAGCAAAAACTATTTATTGTGTTAACGAGGCCTCTCTGAATTCTGAAACGATAACCTCACTATTAAAAAATCATTTTGATGTCGGCGTTGTAAACGCACCTCCCCTTCATAGCACTTCGAATGGGCAGGTTGAATGCCTCCATAGTACGCTTTTGGAGATAGCAAGATGCTTAAAACTGGACAGAAAAATTAATGAAACGACCGACCTTATATTACTAGCAAAAATCGAGTACAACCGAACGATTCACTCGATGTACTTCACACAACACCACCTGAGATGAGATGAGAAATGAGATAACCACGAAAATAACGGGGGCCCAACAAGCACAAATGGATAAGAATAACCCTTCCGGACCGAATACAGAAGACTCGGGAATAAGGTGTCCCCTTTATATGTTGAGGAAAAAGTTGAGGTGGACTTAGGAATCACGGTTCTCATAAAAGGGAGACTGGTCGATAAGGACAATCTGAAGTAGGAAAAAGGTCTTTGCTTTCTATACTTCTGCATTTTACAACTCCTTTAATAGTCTAAGGTAAATTAATTAAGGTTCCTTTCCCATCATCTTTTAGGATACTAATTATGATACACCTCATTCGAACGGCGACTGCAAAGCTGACGGACTACTCGACCGCTGCTTACATACCGATACAGGACGGGGACGTGACTGTTTGGCAGGACTTAAGCTATCCAAGACATACCACTAACCTTACAGTTTACAAGGAAATAGTCGAGGAAACCAAAATACTGGCAACGCATTTCCCTATATCCCATATGAGAATGCTACTGGACTCAGATATTGCACATATAAAGGGGCTTTTTACAACGCTGGACATACACGACAGACAGACTAGGAGCATTAACCTTTTAGGTACAGGAACACCTGACTTTGACGACTTCGAAAACCTGAAGTTCCGACAACGGGAGCTCGTAGACTTAGAGTGGCATCAGGTAGAAATAAACACAAGGTACAAGAAAAGATAAAACAACTAACAGAAACTGTTAACCGCATTATTAAAAACTCAAAAACTAAGCAGATTGATACTAATTATTTGTAAGAAACGCTGCTTGCAAGAAATGAAATTACACTGTAGAACAAATTCAGGTTAGCAAAAGTTAGGTCGATTCTGAGAGTGAGGGTGAAAATAGAGGCTAAATTAGAAGACCCGTATCGCGGCGTTTGTTTATGTTAGTTCGATTTTTTTTTTTATCGACCTTCGAACTTTGCAGTCAAATGCAATAAATATCTTCCCCTTCTTCCTCGTCTTCCTCTTTTTTGTTTCCAACCACCGCACAGGTAGCGATTTTTATTTATTTCGTTCAAGCGAACTAATATCAAAAATAAGGATTCAGTTAAGACTCGAAACTCAGCCGAAGCTGATGTCTTTTAATTTTCGCTCGGTCGTGATAAAATTCGCTATTAATTTTTTTAGAACTTATTTCATTTTGTGAGTGATTTAAGTTAAGTGCATCGGTTTCATAAAAATAACAAAAACAACATTTTATAATATATATTGTATTAAAAATGTCGGAACCAAAATGTAAAATGGACCATTTTTGTAATGTTTGTGGACGTTTCATAGCAAGCGATGAAAAATGTGGCAATGCGAGTGATTGTTTTTTGGAAGCCTATAAACAATATTTCTCGCAAGAGTTTATCATTGACGTAAACTATGCCCCTAAAAAAGTTTGCTTTACTTGCTATTCAAGTATTATGCAATTGAAAATTGAAAAGAAGAAGGCTATGCCTTTTGGTATACCAATGATTTGGTTAGACAACATCCCGCATCAACAAGAAAATTGCTATGGATGTATCAACTACCATAAAACTTTGAATAGAAGGAAAGCAAAGAATAAAACTTATGTAGCAGTGCCAAGTGTCCAGTTACCATTACCGCACTCAGAATTCGTTCCAGTACTAACATACCGAAGTATTGATCTTCAAACAGATATCAGTACTACAACCGCCGCTGCTATATCCATGCATTTCTTCTCAGAATACGACCCTGGTGAAGGTACATCCTATGAAACATCAAAGGACCCAATCCTAGTCACACAAAAGCAATTGGATGCAATTGTTGCAATTTTGTATTTGACTCAGAAAAAAACAGAACAACTGGCTTAATTTTTGAAAAGAAATAATTTGCTGGCGAAAGGTACCAAAGTAACAGCATATCGAAAACGCCAAAAAGAGTTAGAAAAGTTCTTCAATGTGAATGATGCAAAAAATTTCGCTTATTGCAACGA
>NW_016157199.1:484152-492450 GCF_001687245.7 Rhagoletis zephyria
ATGTGATGCTGATAGAAATCTGGATCAATTTGTGATCAATTCTGTTTGTTTTGTTTCCTAATTAAGTGAAGAAATTTTAATTGACAGCACCGACAAATGAATAAAACAAAAACAAATGGTCGGTCATGGTTAAAACAATTCAAATTTTTGTATTGAAGTTTTGGTTTAAAATTTATTTTTTCCTTTTCAGTAGGGTTTTTGCACATTATCTTTTCCGTCAGAATTTATCGTAATAGATGCGGATCTGAATAAGCGACTGGAACACGGCTGTTTGTCAAAAGCATACGATTTCGAACTCGCGTAAATGTACATTTGCTAAATGCGGTAGCATGAACGCTCTTCGAAAACATATGTTCGAAAGTGCTAAATGTTGCATTTTTAATGCAGCAAAAACGCTGCATTACCTTTGAAGATGACATTCGCATTAATGGATCTTACTTTAAAAACCATAAGGGCATGTTGAAGAAATTACCATATTGAGTCTTCCATACTTTCGAAGGATAAGTATGGAAAACCTGCGTGTTATTGGAGAAATTGAATAAAAAACTCTGACAAGACCAACAATATCAGGTCTCGCATCATCATCACCCTAATTGTCTGTTACGCTCTAGTTAAACTATGCCAAAGGAGAAAAAGAAGACGCCAACGCCACGACCTTCAGGATGTCATTGAAAGCTTCAAAAAGCCAAAGGACGGCCTTCATTTAGAAGGGCAGGAGTTAACACGAGTATCTTAATGTCAACAATAAAAGTCTGCGCGTGGCCTGATTCACCGAATTCCCGTTCTCACGCTGACAGGTAAGGCACAGCACTAAGGCAAAATACTGACAACGCATTTCCCTATATGCCATATGAGAATGCTACTGGACTCAGATATTGCACATATAAAGGGGCTTTTTACAACGCTGGACATACACGACAGACAGACTAGGAGCATTAACCTTTTAGGTACAGGAACACCTGACTTTGACGTCTTCGAAAACCTGAAGTTCCGACAACGGGAGCTCGTAGACTTAGAGTGGCATCAGGTAGAAATAAACACAAGGTACAAGAAAAGATAAAACAACTAACGGAAACTGGTAACCGCATTATTAAAAACTCAAAAACTAAGCAGATTGATACTTATTATTTGTAAGAAACGCTGCTTGCAAGAAATGAAATTACACTGTAGAACAAATTCAGGTTAGCAAAAGTTAGGTCGATTCTGAGAGTGAGGGTGAAAATAGAGGCTAAATTAGAAGACCCGTATCGCGGCGTTTGTTTATTTTAGTTCGATTTTTTTTTTATCGACCTGTGAGGACTAAATGTTCAACAAGAAATTTAGCCCACACAAGCAACACAACTCATAGCAACACAACTCGTAGCAACACCCGACAGCATCTTTGTGACCATGACAACGAAACATCACACAGCAACATGTGGCTGCACGACCACGCAACATCAAGCACGCAGCCCATAAAATATAGAGCACAGCCAGAAAACAGTCAGTCAGCACGGAGCTGTGGTCGCGAGCGAACGACTAAAATTGAAGGGAGCGATAGCTTGTGAGTGGTACACACACCACAAGACATCACCCCTCAAAGGTAGAAAAACCATATTTGATAGTGAGAACTACCGCTGAATGGAGCGATTGCTTGCGAGTGGTACACACACCGCAAGACATCACCACTCAGAGTAGTAATCATTAAAAACGGTTTCGATCGCCGCTCGCCACTGTCTACCGCGAAGCCGCGTACGAACGATCTCTACCCGTCGTCGTCAGCAGCGCCACGTCAAGCGCGCCAGCAAGAGCGCTATCCGGCGCCGCCAACAGCGCAACACCAAGCGCACCCGCAAGAGCGCTACCCGTCGTCGTCAGCAGCGCCACGTCAAGCGCGCCAGCAAGAACGCTATCCGGCGCCGTCAACAGCGCAACGCCAAGCGGGCCAACAAGAGCGCTACTTACAGTCGCCAGCAGAGCCCCACTCACAAGGGCATTACTCATCGGCGTTAACCGAGCGTCTCTCATCGTCACCGCCGACAGCGCAACACCAAGCGCACCCGTAAGAGCGCTACCCGTCGTCGTCAGCAGCGCCACGTCAAGCGCGCCAGCAAGAGCGCTATCCGTCGCCGTCAGCAGCGCAACGACAGGCGTACCGAGGTTAGCAGCGCGCCATTCAACGGCGTCAACAGAGCGCTGCTCACCAGAATTGAAGCCACGCCACTACCGCCTAACGGGCCCATAACGGGACAGGAAGCCGTTACCCAACCACTGCAAGTGCAAATTTTGTTATTTGTTATATGTTCTTTGTAGAAACTAAGAAAATTAAGTTAATAAAGTGCGATTTACCAGAGCCCCGAAACTACAAATTTATTGTAACGAACCCTGGACACGGCGAGTATACCCCAGCATTGTAGAAGAAGCGGCGGGGCGATAAAACGCTTCGTTACAGACCTTCGAACTTTGCAGTCAAATGCAATAAATATCTTCCCCTTCTTCCTCTTTTTCCTCGTCTTCCTCTTTTTTGTTTCCAACCACCGCATAGGTAGCGATTTTTATTTATTTCGTTCAAGCGAACTAATATCAAAAATAAAGATTCAGTTAAGACTCGAAACTCAGCCGAAGCTGATGTCTTTTAATTTTCGCTCGGTCGTGATACAATTCGCTATTAATTTTTTTAGAACTTATTTAATTTTGTGAGTGATTTAAGTTAAGTGCATCGGTTTCATAAAAATAACAAAAACAACATTTTATAATATATATTGTATTAAAAATGTCGGAACCAAAATGTAAAATGGACCATTTTTGTAATGTTTGTGGACGTTTCATAGCAAGCGATGAAAAATGTGGCAATGCGAGTGATTGTTTTTTGGAAGCCTATAAACAATATTTCTCGCAAGAGTTTATCATTGACGTAAACTATGCCCCTAAAAAAGTTTGCTTTACTTGCTATTCAAGTATTATGCAATTGAAAATTGAAAAGAAGAAGGCTATGCCTTTTGGTATACCAATGATGTGGTTAGACAACATCCCGCATCAACAAGAAAATTGCTATGGATGTATCAACTACCATAAAACTTTTAATAGAAGGAAAGCTAAGAATAAAACTTATGTAGCAGTGCCAAGTGTCCAGTTACCATTACCGCACTCAGAATTCGTTCCAGTACCAACATACCGTAGTATTGATCTTCAAACAGATATCAGTACTACAACCGCCGCTGCTATATCCATGCATTTATTCTCAGAATACGACCCTGGTGAAGGTACATCCTATGAAACATCAAAGGACCCAATCCTAGTCACACAAAAGCAATTGGATGCAATTGTTGCAATTTTGTATTTGACTCAGAAAAAAACAGAACAACTGGCTTAATTTTTGAAAGGAAATAATTTGCTGGCGAAAGGTACCAAAGTAACAGCATATCGAAAACGCCAAAAAGAGTTAGAAAAGTTCTTCAATGTGAATGATGCAAAAAATTTCGCTTATTGCAACGAATCGAAAACTTAATGGAGACGATAGGGTTAGCCTATAAAAAAGATGATTGGCGTTTATTCATCGATAGTTCACTAATCAGCTTAAAAGTTGTGCTTTTGCACAAGACGAATAGAATGCCTTCTGTTCCAATTGCGTATAGCACTGACACTAGGGAAAATTTCGATAATTTGAAACATATTCTGGAAGTAGTCAAGTTTCACTGATTACAGGCTTAACAGCATCTGGCCGTCCAAAATATCCGTGTTTTTCGTGCGATTGGGATTCACGATACGGAGAAGGTATTAAAGGGAGAAACCAGTACAAACAGCATAACTGGAATAGTCGCAGTGGACGGAAATGGCCTAAAGACAATAGGCTACACGAAAGTCTTGTTCCTGAAATTAAAATTTTGTTGGCGTTGCTCCACATTAAACTTGGCATTGCTAAACATTTTTTGAAATGTATCGCAAAAAGACCAGCAGTATTCAACCGCTTAAAAGACATTTTCCCAAGACTAAGTAACGCCAAAATTCAGGAAGGGGTTGTTAATGGTCCCGACATACGGAAACTAATGAGTCGTCAAGATTTTGACCAAGTTCTGACAGACCGAGAATTAAATGCATGGCTCGCATTGAAAGCAGTCATTAAAGGACTTTTGGGTAAAGAACGCAAAGACAACTACAGGCAATCTGTTGCAAACATGTTGGCAGCTTTCGATGAAATTGGGGTTAATATGTCGTACAAAATTCATCTCTTGCATCAGCATCTTGATCAACTCGCTCAACAGTTGCCAACTGAATCTGATGAGCAAGGCGAACGTTATCACCAAACTGCGCTTCCATTTGAAATAAGGTAACTATAGAGTGTGCATATTTTGAATTCCTAGATTTTTCTAATATCTTTGTCAGAGTGCACAATTTAAACATGTTAACGATTGAAAACTATTTTCGTTTCAGGTACAGAGGAAAGAAATCTCCAGATGCAATACTCGCTGAAATTTGTTGGTGGTATAAAAACACCTTTGAAGAAGAGGAAGACGAGGAAAAAGAGGAAGAAGGGGAAGACAAAGATGAAATTCCAGAATATCTGTTGGACGAAATTATCGACCTTTCTGATGATGATGACGATGACCAAGATATTAGAGAGAGCAGTGATGTTGATCCACAGCCGCCTGCTAAACGGCAACTGGCCAAATCATTAATTTAATTAATTTAATTTTTTTACTTAAAACTTTTCATAACTAACATTTCAAAATTATATTTTTTTCCATATTTTTATAATTTCTTTTTCAATGTTTCTTCAAAACCAACACTGAAAAAATTGGAAAATTAAGAAATCGAAGTAAATTAATATTAAGCTGGAAAACGCAAGTTTTGTATTATGATTGTTTTCTTTTCAAATGAAATTTATTGAAGAAACTGAGAAGCATATTATAGATCAAACAGAAAGCAAAAAAGACTTAGTTTTGTGGAAAATATGTTCAAAAAGCATGAAAAAAAATTCCAACATTTTGCTTCATAAGCACTACAACAATTTTCTAAATCAATTTTTTTTTTAATTTTAATTGTTGCACAAGTCAGTTTACATAATTTGGCTTTAACAGATTGAAAAAATATGAATTAGTCGACGAGTTATAGCCAAAAAACCATATAAACGATATGCTGAAAATCGGCATTTGACTGCAAAGTTCGAAAGTCGATAAAAAAAAATTCGAACTAACATAAACAAACGCCGCGATACGGGTCTTCTAATTTAGCCTCTATTTTCACCCCTCACTCTCAGAATCGACCTAACTTTTGCTAACCTGAATTTGTTCCACAGTGTTATTATAAATGAAATCGAAACTTTAATTTTGCAAAGATAAGTATAATAAATCCCTGGATGTTAAACTCAGATGACAAAAAAAACATTATTGATATGCGCTCTACAAACACAACTATTACTGACTTAATGGAAGTATCATATATTAAAGTCCTATTAGATAGTAGCCTTTTAAATTTTTTAATTAAATATCCTAAGCCTGTATTAGTCTGTACGAAAATTATTGTTTTCCCTGTTCTGCACAACGGAACAATCCTGCACCTTGAGAACGACAACAACGTTGCCGACTGTCAGAATCAAGTTATGGCGATTGGGAATCGCAGCGCAACACTTACATCAACATTTTACAGAAGGCTACCAAATCCAACGTGCGCGCAGCAGCTCCATTCTGGTAACGTCGCCCACTGCAGCACTCGCCCTAGCCACCTTGGGCCATTTACGGTGGTCGACGATGGCATAGTCAATATTAACGATAATACCGCTTCGATCACGACTAGCACAGGCTCCGAAAAGACCGTTACAGGAACTTATTTACTTACCTTTGAAGATGACATTCGCATTAATGGATCTTACTTTAAAAACCATAAGGGCATGTTGAAGAAATTACCATATTGAGTCTTCCATACTTTCGAAGGATAAGTATGGAAAACCTGCGTGTTATTGGAGAAATTGAATAAAAAACTCTGACAAGACCAACAATATCAGGTCTCGCTATCATCATCACCCTAATTGTCTGTTACCCTCTAGTTAAACTATGCCAAAGGAGAAAAAGAAGACGCCAACGCCACGACCTTCAGGATGTCATTGAAAGCTTCAAAAAGCCAAAGGACGGCCTTCATTTAGAAGGGCAGGAGTTAACACGAGTATCTTAATGTCAACAATAAAAGTCCGCGCGTGGCCTGATTCACCGAATTGCCGTTCTCACGCTGACAGGTAAGGCACAGCACTTTAACAGGAGTAGCCTAATGTCAACAATAAAAGTCCGCACGTGGCCTGATTCACCGAATTCCCGTTCTCACGCTGACAGGTAAGGCACAGCACTTTAACAGAAGTAGCCTAATGTCAACAATAAAAGTCCGCGCATGGCCAGAGTCAGCGAATTCCCGTTCTCACGCTGACGGGTAAGGCACAGCGCTAGCAGCAAACTGTTAACGTAAGCGTCTGCGACACATCCGCTGCAGTGGCTAGAGCAACGAGTTGCAACATAACAACAGCTACAAAAGGTCCTGGTGACTTCTTTAAGCTAAGCTTTAGAAGCTAAGTTTTCGTTTTAGACGAGAACTCAACTGGTACAGTCAATACTTGTCAGATTAATAAAGTAATAATATATAAATTATAACATCGTCGTGTTTATTTGTAAATTAGTCCTGAACATACAGTTTTTTCAATTATCACCGATATTCATGAATTAAGTTATGAAAGGACTTTCAGTACCTACTCGTCCTTATGCGCCAAAAATTTAAACTTTTTTATTCTACAGAATTTTTTATTTTATATGATACCCACACTAATATTCTACATTGCACTAAGTTTTTTAATTAGTCAAATCTCTTGTCAGTCATTTTAGGAAAAATGCTGACGTCACACAGTGGGCTGAAATTGGCAGGTAGGGACTTAGGTCTTTAAATGTGTATTTTCGAACTCTATGATCCACTGTCATAATTTTATGCTATAGCCAGAGTAATTTTTCTCAAAAAAATACAAAAAAGGCGTTAAAGTACAAGTCTTTCTCTTTAAAGAGGCGTTGAGTTTGCTCAAATATCTTTATGCTTTGCTGAGATATTACAATTTTAAGTTTACAGATTTTCCTATTTTTTTATATCTTGAAAATCATGTAAGTAACATAGCGGCCATGTGTACTATCGGCAGCACTTTTTGTTCACGTAAACTTAAAATTGTAATATCTCAGCGAAGCAAAAAGATATTTGAGCAAACTCAACGCCATTTTAAAGAGAAAGACTTGTTCTTTAACACCTTTTTAGTATTTGTTTGAGAAAAATTACTCTGGCTTGCATACACAACTTCAAAAATGGGCAAAAACGGCATTTTTTGCACTTATAGGTTAGAATATCCCAAAATCCTGATGTGATAGAGCAACTCTGTGGCCAGATTTTAATTCAGCGCACCGAAGACCTTCGGTAAAGTATAGTCTGGTTTCTGGGTAAAAATTTTGTAGGCCTATTATTATTATTAAATACGAGTGAATTATGATATATTTGAATAACTAAAAGAATGCGGTAATATTAAAATCCTATTTTTATTGAGCTTCGTACCACGATTTTGTTTATTAGGGAAAAATTGAAAAAACAACAAAGTATAGGCTACAATAAAATTGACAAATGCATAGTTTAGGATGAGCCTGCCTGAAACTATAATACAATAAAGCAAAATTAATGTAAAGAATTAACAATATAGTCAGGAAAAATACTAGTTTACAACTAGAATTTCCTGACAGAAACTAAACTAGTTCGAAAATAACCAGACTTGTACCAAGTACAAAACGATTTATTCATGCCCTGTTTTATTTGACTTCGACAGTTTAATACAATAAAGTACACAAAATATTATAGCTTTTATTTGGGTATACTGTACACCATCAAATCGAATACGTATTCAATTATACTACTCCTGTTAAATCAATTATATAAATAGGCAATCATGTTTCCTTTACACCCCTTTTACGGCTAAACTGTACTTCTAAGGTATAAACCATTACATATCATTAGAAAGGTATTTTGATGCTGATGTGCAGGCAATTTTTAAAATTTCAAATTAGTTTAAAATAGAGCGAAAAAATCAATTCAAAAGTCACACCAATACCAATGCCATACATGTACATGGTTGGGGCGGAAATGCCTCCTAAATGTATGCTTTAATATTGATAGTGAATTAATGAAACGTGCTAAGCAGCAGTTTAGGAATAAGATGTATGTATGTATGTATGTATGTATGTACATGAATAGATTAGCCTCAAACAAGGATGAAGATAATTTTGAGTATGGAGAGGAAGAAAGGGGAAAATA
>NW_016157199.1:493248-496068 GCF_001687245.7 Rhagoletis zephyria
ATGAATATGAATATGAATATGAATATGAATATGGATATGAATATGAATATGAATATGAATATGTATATGAATACGAACATGAACATGAACATGAACATGAACATGAGCATGAACATGAACATNTGAACATGAACATGAACATGAAGGTGTAGATAAACATAAACATAAACATAAACATTAAAAGCGATAGAGACAAAGATAGAGAGGAAGAAAGTGATAGGGATAAAAAGGAAATACAACTGAAGAATGTGCGATGTTATATTGTGATGTGTTATGCTACATATGTTATGTTATTGAATCTAATGCTATTCTATGTTATGTTATGCTAAGTACTAAGCTAAACTCCCCTCCACTTAACCCATTCCAACAAATTTTATTTCAGCTCAACTCAACTCACATAAACTATCCTTAATTGTAGCGGTTGAATTTCAACCGCTGGGCGAACACTAGTAATTATTAATATTCATAATGCTAATGAATTAAAGCATGTTTTTTTTGGATAACCGTTTAATGATTAAATGCCGATATTACCACCTTTTTAATGATTAATTATTAATTACTTAAAAAAATGTTAATTAATTCACAAAATTTAATTTTGTTAATTTTGATCATTTTCAATTATTTTTGACTTTTTTTAATTACATGATTAATATAATTATTTGATGAATTTCTATAATCAATCAACAAGCCAAACTATAGACAAAAATTAAGAATATTTAATAACTGCCTGAATTATTTGTTTATTTTTTATTCTTATCCAAATCTCCAATTTTAAACATTAATTATTACTTTTATAAATTTTTAAAAATAATAGACTGAAATGTGCAAAGCTAATGAATTTAATTTATTTTAATGAAAACTTTTATTTTTATTTTAGTTCACTCAAAAATTATCTAAAGTACTCATTTTATATTTAACTAAAATATTTTCTTTGGCATATTCAATATATTAAAAATTATAAAAATATAGTATTTATTGTACCTGAAACCTTTTACTTTTAATAACATTTAATGAAAAATGCATTTAAATTTATATTCCAAAGTTTGAAATATCTATGTATTTATTTTTACTTTTAATTAACACTCAAAAAATGTAGCTCTAATTATTGGCAAATCTAATGCTGCTAAACAAAAATATGTAATATATTAAAGTTGAATTAAAAGTTTTTTATTGCATATTCATGAATTCATTTTATTTTTTGACTCCCAAAGTAGTGGTTTTGTCCATAATTAGACTAGTATTTTTCTGTCTATATTGAACTAGTATGAGACTGGTATATTTCTGACCGAAATCTGACAATTTCCATTTCGTAGGACATCCCCATGTTAAAAATACCAGTTGATTGCATGGTAAAAAGATAGTTGGCTGACTAGTTGGGCATGCGGTTCATACTAGTTGTGAGGTAGTTTACAACTAGTTCATTTGGCTACAGGGTAGCGGCAAAATCAGCTGCACTAGATGGCAGTAGGTTGAATAAGGGAATGAATCAGCAACAAGAGCTTACGGGTGTGCATAGATCAGTAGTTAGCGCTTCTGACTTTGCCCATCGATGACGCGGGTTCGATCCCTGCTAAAGTCTAGGAAAAAGAAGTCTGATGAGGAGATGTGGTGATCTCCGACATAGCTGCTATAACTTCTACCGCTTAGACTTTGTTGCTTTTTCAATTTTTCCCTAATAAACAAAATCGTGGAACACAGCTCAATAAAAATATTAAAATAAAAATGTTAATAAGCCACAATAAAATTGACAAATTAAAGATTGTAATTTTTTATATCTTAGTATATAAAAATCCCGTGTCACTGTGTTCGTTTACGTTAATCTCCGAAACCGCTTACCCGATTTCAATGAAATTTTGTGGGTGCGTATTGTTGGTTCCAATTCCAGATAGGATAGTTTTGAACCCGCGAAAAAATGTGTTTTTTTTTCATCGGAATTTTTTGTATGCTTCTCGCATCGTGCTTATCTTAATATATAACAAGTAAGAAAGTCTAAGTTCGGGTGGAGCCGAACATTAAATACCCGGCGCAAGTATAAATATATGTTTTTTCACCTTTCCGAAACCTACCGCTAGATGGTAAGCCGGGGTGTATCAATTTTGAGTAAATTAGCGTCCTTAAATTTCGAAATATTGCAGTTTCAAGCATTTATGAAATTTACCGTTATATGAAAAGCGGCCGTAATTTTAGTCCGATTTCAATAATTTTCAACGTTTTGCTTTTATGTGGCAAGCACAACAAA
Organism: Rhagoletis zephyria; assembly: GCF_001687245.7. Taxonomy (NCBI): domain Eukaryota; kingdom Metazoa; phylum Arthropoda; class Insecta; order Diptera; family Tephritidae; genus Rhagoletis; species Rhagoletis zephyria. The sequence continues at coordinate 495,488 of NW_016157199.1, forward strand.
AATACCGGTTTGGTTTGATTTGATAGAACGGTTACACATTAAGTTAAACTTTTGGCAAATAAAATTAATCTTTTGGAAAATAAATTTAATCTTTTGGAAAATAAATTTAATCTTTTGACAAATAAAATTAATCTTTTGGCAAATAAATTTAATCTTTTGGCAAATAAATTCAACCTTTTGACAAATAAAATTAATCTTTTGGCAAATAAATTTAATCTTTTGGCAAATAAAATTAAACTCTATTATAGTACTAAACAGCGTTTGAAAAAGTAAAAAATACACTAGAAAACTTTTTTAACTTTTGACGCTTAGCTTTACTGCGCCAATATCAAAAGTTAACCTCCAGGATAGCTGAAAAGTGTTTTTTGGTTTTTCTGTTCTGTTGATTTGACTGCTCACTTTCAAACAGTTCTGTCACAACCAAACCACGCATTATGGCCAAATGGGATAAAAAAACATCTAAAATCTTACAAATCTTGAACTCCCTTAAAATATTTTCAAACGCAGGTACAAACAAGTAAGAAAGTCTAAGTTCGGGCGGAGCCGAACATTAAATACCCGGCGCAAGTATTAAATATATG
>NW_016157199.1:497059-497274 GCF_001687245.7 Rhagoletis zephyria
TCATATAACGGTAAATTTCAGAAATGCTTGAAACTTCAATATTTCGAAATTGAAGGACGCTAATTTACTCAAAATTGATACACCCCAGCTTATCATCTAGCGGTAGGTTTCGGAAACGTGAAAAAACATATATTTAATATTTGCGCCGGGTATTTAATGTTCGGCTCCACCCGAACTTAGACTTTCTTACTTGTTCGTCTAAAAATTATTGCAAA
>NW_016157199.1:497451-502242 GCF_001687245.7 Rhagoletis zephyria
CTGATCATTTATGTATACATTTGTCTATATCTATCTCGATTCGTTTTGCCTGTTACAAACAACCGTTATGTGAACAAAGTTATAATACCCTTGTGCACAAGTGCGCTCGGGTATAAATAAATTATTTATGTGCATACGCACATATGTACATTAGGGTGTTCATCAAAAACGTTTTTTTTTGGAAACTTCAAGACCCTACCCCCTAATTTTATTCGTTTTTATGGGAAATATTATTGCCTATTTGTATAGATATTTTAAAGGTCATTTAGAGGTCGCGACCTGTCGATTTAGGTTAANCTAGTTCCACTTCCTCTAACACAGCTTCAACATCTACCGTTGCAGGACGTCCTGTTTCGCCGCCACGCCTTCCAGGTATGCGACCTTAAAAAAGTGAAAAATGATAGTTAACAAGCAAGCAAACAAGAAAGGTGTAAAAATCACTTACCTTCATATATTTCTCTATGGGTCCGGGCGAATACTTCACGACCCGGATGTCGACCCCCTAATTTTATTCGTTTTTATGGGAAATATTATTGCCTATTTGTATAGATATTTTAAAGGTCATTTAGAGGTCGCGACCTGTCGATTTAGGTTAAAAAATACGGTTTTGTAGATTTATGAGTTTTTGAATGACTATTTTTGACTCGATTTCAAAGATCGAATGTCATCTGAGAAGAGGATATATAGGCCTTTGAAATGGTATTTAATAATTTATTTTCGGACTTGGCTTGTTGGGGTTTTTTATGGGGTAAAATAAAAAAACCCATATTTCTCTTAATTTTTAAATATTTTGACCATTGATAATTTCCACAATTTCAAAATATGTAGTACTGTCTAAAATTAAATCTATTTTCAAATAAACTGATACCTCACGGGTTCCACCAACGTAACGGTAGTTTCAAAAAACACAAAGCTAGCTATATTTTAGGGGGATTAGGTTTTGCCGGATTTCAAAAATTTTCAATGTAGCGCTTAAGAAGCTTAAGCACCATGCGTATACCAAATTTGGTTGAGAGGATATCCTGGCGTCAATAGTTAAAAAAATGCTTTCCTAGCACAGCAACTGCAGTTTTCTAGTGTATTTTTTACTTTTTCAAACGCTGTTTAGTACTATAGTAGAGTTTAATTTTATTTGCCTAAAGATTAAATTTATTTGCCAAAAGATTAATTTTATTTGTCAAAAGGTTGAATTTATTTGCCAAAAGATTAATTTTATTTGTCAAAAGATTAAATTTATTTTCCAAAAGATTAAATTTATTTGCCAAAAGATTAATTTTATTTGCCAAAAGTTTAACTTAATGTGTCAATGCTATACACATGTATATGTCGTCATAAGTGGGCGGTGCCACGCCCATTTTCCAAAATTTAACCATAAACGTATTTCTTGGTAAAGAATTGTTGCGAGCATCAATTTTGAATAAGTTAGCTTTAATATTTACTGATTTATCGAAGATTTTGTATTTCTCTAAATTACCGTTATATGGGATGTGGGCGTGGTTCTTGTCCGATTTTAAAAATTTTCGGCCATTTGGTATGCTGTACCAAGGCCAACAACTGTGCCAAGTTTGGCTGAAATCGGTGCAGCGGTTACCAAGATATACACATGTAACCTTAAGTGGGCTAAGCTACGCCCATTTTCCAAAAATTTAAAATATTCTTATTTTTCGTCTGAAAATTATTGTAAATATCAATTTTGAGTGAATTATATTCAGTAGTTACTAAAATATCGCAGTTTTCGTATTTCTGGAAATTACCGTTATATGGGAAGTGGACGTGGTTACAGTCCGATTTCGCCCATTTTCTATACCAACCTACCTTGGATTAACAGAAACCTACACACCAAATTTTGTTGAGATATCTCAATTTTTGCTCGAGTTATCGTGTACACGGACGGACGGACAGACGGACAGACAGACATGGCTTAATCGATTTCTCTATTCATTCTGAGCATTTATGTATACATTTGTCTATATCTATCTCGATTCGTTTTGGCTGTTACAAACAACCGTTATGTGAACAAAATTAATATACCCTTGTGCACAAGTGCGCTCGGGTATAAAAATTCCGTGTCACTGTGTCAATTACGCGCACCTCTGTAAAGGATTATTGGTGCCATACTACAAAGCCAGACCCATAACCATAGCCGTAGGTATCTATTTAATTTTAGTTTTTCGCCATAATTGTGGCTAAGGCGTTATGGTTATGGCACCTCTAATTTGGCCTTCAGGTGCCAAAAGAAGGTATCTGCCAATATTGAGCAATCGTAACAATATTGTGTAAAACTTATGTACATATGTATACAAAACAGCACTTCGACTTTAACAAAAGTTACTAACGTTTTTTCTTACCTTTCCTACCTGCTACATGTAAAAGGGCCGACTATCCAAGAAAGAAGATACGCATATTCTAAAATACATATCAAACTATTTATTTACTAAATTTCATTAATTCGAAAATAAGGCCCTGGGATCATGGACTATTATGTAATGAATTGTTCATTGTCCATTAGTCAATTTTTAACCGTAACTAGTTAATGTTTCAAATAAATGCATTAAAATAATATTGTGGGTAATTAATTTCCATGATAATTAATTACGTATTAATATCAAATAATTAAGGATTTCAAACTATGCAGTCTGTTGATAACCCAGGTAGAAAAAGTGTTTGTCAGACTAGCAGTACTGGCGTAGTACTTTCCCAGCCAGTAATGAGTTTCCAATTTAAATTGCAAAAACGCGAACTATTTCGAACAATGGAACTTACTAAAATACATAGTACACTAGGTCTCCTATATGAATATATAAACCACAATTTGAGGAAATGTGAGGTAATTAAGTTACTGCCATAGATGTGATCTTTTCCCTACATTTTTTTCCTAAACTGGTCATAACTTTTTAATTAAAGAGTTTATGAAAAAATGTTCAGGTACGAAAACGTGATGTAATAAAGTGTAGAATCCAGCCCTATCATTCTTTTTGGAATATTAGCTAGTCATTTTTGTGATGTCTCTAAGTCCATTACAGACAAACTTCAGCCCACTGTGCGTCAGAGAGAAAAACCAAAAACGTACTTTTACTATTTTTTGGTCTCTCGTCTCGCGAATGTATTAATCTTTATGTGTGTAAAATTGACTAACACACGTTGTTGCAGTTGAGAAAATTGTTATCACAATCTATCAATACCCAAGTTATTCTTTTTAAGTAAGAATAAAATATTTAAAGCAGCGACCCAAAATAACCGTTATCTTATTTTTCAAAAATAAAAAAGTCAAGGACAAAATATTGCTGAAGACAAGATTTTTCAAAATTCTTGAGGTCCTTTTTGAAAAATGTCCAATATAAACGGTTAAAAGTTGACTTTTATTTTTTCAGTCAAATAATAACGGTTAAAATGTGACTCTTATTTTTTCCGGCAGAAATAAAAGGCTTGGCTAAATACCGAAAGACCATTCAGTCTAAATAAAGTAAATTTGGTACCAATCGATTCGTCTCGACTTCTGCAAAATATACAGGGTGTCCCAGAAGTAACGTGCCAAACTCTAGGGGAAGGTAGGTGGGGGGGGGGGATGGGTGGCCTCACTGATAAACAAAAAATGTTCAGGTAAAAGTGTCACCGTTTTTGAAATATTTACATTTTTTCGAATTAAAAAAAAAATTGTGCCTTCTTTAACTGCAACTACAAACCGGGCAATACTTAGTAAATTTTTTATGTAAAATACTTCCAGATAGTTGCCTCTCCATACTCAAATGCAATGTAGTTAAAATATATTAAGGAACCATCATAAAATTAGGACTATTTCTGGATTTTTAACTTTTTGATATTTTCGTCCCCAACTTTTACTATCTCGGGTGAAAAAAAATTGCTCATTTAATAAAGATTTCAGAAAGATGCCACACTTACTGTTTTGTATAGAAAAAAAAAAAGTTATAGCCGCTTTTATGGGTAAAGGGCTGAGACACGCTAGAATGTATTTAATAGATTTAAATTGAATTTGCTCTTGTTACCGACCAATGACATGCTAAATAGTACAAAGGTACATTATTACCTGCTCCTGACATTATTTTATGTTACTTACCGGGATTCGGACTAGAGTCAATAACAAGGGCTATATCTATCAATATTTTTTGTGAAGGATGGGTTCACGTGAAATAAAACATACATGAGTTGTTTGCAGAAAAATTTATTCATTTATTGATAAAATATGCTCAAATTGGCGACCTTCTACTCTAATACAAGCTCGGCACCTTTTAAGAAAAGACGCTTTTAGAGATCTTAAACTCAATTAGGCTATCTCAGTATCACAGCTCCATTTATTTGTTCCCGCAAATGCTCTTCGTTTTGAATTGGTTTTGAATAAATTTTATCCTTAAGACAGCCCCAGTAGAAAAAATCGAATGGATTCAGGTCTGGCGATCGAGCAGGCCATGCGATTGGTCTGTATCGTCCAATCCATTTGCGAGGATAAGTTTCGTCTAAGTGAGCTCTTACTTCACGCCCGTAGTGAGCAGGACGTCCGTCTTTTTGCAGCCATAGTCTTCACCACAGGTTTAAGGGTACATCTTCTAAAAGAGTTGGAAGCCGTTCCTGAAGGAACTCTAAATAACTGTGAGAGTTGAGCGTTGGCGGCAGTTCCAGAGGTCCCAATATCTGACAATTAAAAATACCGCACCATAAGTTTATTTTGTACCGGTACTGCTAACCGTCTTCTCTCATTTCGTGAGGATTGTCTATCTGCCAATTGAGAAGGTTATGCAAATTAAAATAACCATCACGTTTGCATAATGATTCATC
>NW_016157199.1:502342-506129 GCF_001687245.7 Rhagoletis zephyria
TCTGCATTATAGCTTGAAAATCTCTATAAAATAAACCATGAAAAAGTAATTTTAAATCTTTGGTTTTACTCAGCCTAGATATGTATAAAGCTATAAACATGAGGTATGCACTACTATCTAGGATCTAATGTGACAAATGCTCTTCACAATGTTTCTGTTAAGCCAAAGGCCTCTAAAAACTTTGGAAAAGCTTTAGGGAACAGGGATTGATTCTCCGCCTAATGTGGTTACATTAGACCAAGATTTCTCTCGCGTCTCCTAAAAAAAGCATCGGATATTAGTCTAGAAGATGCAAAGGAGTTTCTTTGGTTGAGCCAAAGTAGCAGCAGAGATCGTTTGACTAAATACCTAGTTTGTGCAAGTAACCTTGTAAGAATGCCTGTGACTATTCTTAATATCTTCTATAAACTCTAACAACTCAACTCTTGTTTTAAGTCGGGTTGCTATCCAACTATATATTTATTATTGCATGTACATTTTATCTGGATATCCGAAGCTGATAGAGAGCAGTGCCCGTGAACCTTCCTGCGCTATATCAGTGCTGGCTTAGATGCAACGGAGCTCGCTTCAGAGAATTCGATCTGATGTGGTTGTCTATAATATTCTCCATTGCTTTAAGCACAGAAGAAGCTAAACTTATTGGCTTAAACGATTTTGCTAGCGAGTAGTCTCTTCTGCGAAGCAAAACTGTTACTCATGATGCCTACCTGGTGGGGCAGTAGAAGCTCCTCGGATTCCATCCGTATCGAAAGAACCGATCACCCAACGGACAGATTTCCAGGTAAAAAAAAACCGACCTCCAATTCGACGGTGACCTTCTGGTCTCTCTTGGTTCGAGCTCTAGTTTTGGGTGAAGAAATCCAAGCAGAGCGACTGTCCTTCCATCTTTTGAGAGGCCTTGAAACAAACTCCCCAGAGAAGATTCTAAAATTATCCGTTTAAGCTTTCTTGACCTCCTAATTGTTTCGGTTAAAATATTTGAGTACTCTCTCAGCACCATGCGCCTAACTACATTAAACAGCTTAAGTATCCGCTTTTTTAGAATTTTGATTTGTAATAGCAAAACTATGGTCCATTATGCTCTAAAACAATCTGTGTGAAAGATGAAAATTTTTGGTCAATATCATAGGCTCGCCCAAGTCCATCAAAGTTCAATTAAAAAATAAAAATCAATAAATACATTATTAATACTTTTTTTTATAAAATTGCAAGTATCTTCGAAAGTATTAGCCCTAAATAACTTGGGATATGGACCTTTTTTGTAGAGAATCGAAGTAAGCTAAGAAATTTCTTTTTTATCACTTCAGCTTTGATGGACTTGAGCGAGCCTGAGATGTTGACCAAAAATTGTCACCTATCACACAGATTGTTTTTAGAGCATAATGAACCATATTTTTGCTATTACCAAACAAAATTCTAAAAAAATCGGATTTTCGGCACACGCTATTACGCAACGTTCCCGTGACCACGGAACAGCTTTGGTCTTCTAATCTTATGACAGCTATTATTTCGGTTGTTGTTGTAGCAGCTACAACAACCCCGCCCAAATCGGTTAATATCTCAGTCGTTGTCGTCAAGTTCCACTAACGGCAGCCCTAAGAAGCGTGCAGCCTCAATAGGGTCGGTCCACAGGAACAAAGGCGTTAGGATTGTCGGGTTTTTGGGTATACGGAGAAATGTTTCGAGTCATGGGGTATCTCTCCGCATGCCGGACACTCATTTGGTATATCTGCGTTTAGTCTGCTCAGATATGAGTTTAACCTGCTGCAGTAGCCAGGGCGAAGTTGGGATATTGTGCTTCTGGTCTCCCGAGGCAGATGAAGCTCCGTCTCGTCAATGTCCGATGGTTGTGCGCCTAGAGCGGCATTCACAGGTCTGGAGTCTACATAACTCGAGACTGACTCCCTGTGAATGCCGTTCAAGGCCTGTCGATAAGCTGACGAGTCCAGAGCTCGTTTAATGAACCTCTGGACTTCATCCGTCAGTTCGTAGAGATGCCTCCTGACGTGCCTGGGCGAGGGCTCTTCTGCAAGCAGTTGCCTATTTGGGTGACCACGTCTATGGCTCCCAACAATAAACTGCTTGCAGAGTGTGGTGTTTTGCTACTTAATCTGAAGCAATTTCTCCTCGTCGTGTAGGTGGTGTTCTGGCGACATCAGAAGGCATCCAGTCGCTATCCGTAGTGCAGTGTTTTGCGTCGTCTGCAGCTTCATCCACTGCGTCCTACTANAACTGCTTGCAGAGTGTGGTGTTTTGCTACTTAATCTGAAGCAATTTCTCCTCGTCGTGTAGGTGGTGTTCTGGCGACATCAGAAGGCATCCAGTCGCTATCCGTAGTGCAGTGTTTTGCGTCGTCTGCAGCTTCATCCACTGCGTCCTACTAGTCCCCGGCGACCACACTGGTGCTGCGTAATTTAAGACCGGCCGGCCTATTGCCTTGCAACGTTTCTTTGTCTTTGCCCCAAGTACAGCCGGCTAGCGACTTGAGGCCTTGTTGACAATAGCGGTTGCGTGCGCAGAGAAGGAGAGCAGACTGTCGAAGGTTAACCCGTGTACTTTGGTGTTATCCACCGTCGGAATTGGTGCTTCATCGACGTGAATTCCCAGCGGTAGCCTGACCTCCTTCGTCCAGGTGGTGAACTCTCCCCAAGTTCCAGATGCCTGGAATGATGAGAGTGGCCATTGACATATTGAGAACCCAAATTTTTCAGTAAACATGCATATTCCGTCGGGACCCATGGCTTTGGAGGCTTTCGCCTTCCCGATGGCCACCGTAACTTCACCGCTAGTGAAAGCAAGGCGGGCACAAGTTGTCGGCAGTTTGTCCAGCCTTCTTGTCACTCGACGCTTGGCTTTGTCCGCCGGAGGATGCAGTATGAACTGCCGGCTAAAATAGCTCCAGCATCGCTCCGGGTCCGACGAAGCATGGTCGCCGAAAGAAATTTCGACCCTGTCGTCGTGCTTCGTCGGATTGGACAGTGACCTCACGGTTGACCGAAGCCTGCTCACACCAGAGGCGAAGTTACAAGTTCTTCCGTTTATTTACGTTCACTAGTTGCCGAATCTCCGCGTTGAGATCCCTGATACGGGGATTTCCGGGATCGGCCTGACGAAGGTTGTCACGCACAGCGGCTAGAACAGCCGCTTCAGCAGGGAAGTTTGGACGTGGGTCCGTGATGCATCCTGCCGGTACCAAGCGAGCTGCAGCAGCAGTGACAACCCTGCGGAACTTACGTCCACCAAGGTGGATGTCGGTTGGTGTGGGGAGCGCAGCGAAGGTGCTCTCAGTAAATTTCGCGAAGCCTTTCAAATAAGCTTTAGAAAAGTTGGTCTAGGTCCGGTGTTCCGCGGAAGCAAAGTCGGTTGGTTTATCGATCGAGATGACCATGGGCAGATGGTCTGATGCCAAAGTCAGCATAGGTCGCCATGATACGCTATTTATCAGACCAGCGCTGACTATTGTTATGTCTGGCGAGCTGCCCATAATCCTGGTGGGTGCGTCGTCGTTCATTGTGCAGAATGTCGAATCGTCTATCTGCTCAGCCAAGTCTGTTCCCCTACGATCGTTTGACAGGCTTGAGTGCCAAAGATCGTGGTGCGCATTAAAGTCACCTACTACCATACGGTTTTCACCTCTGAGGAGTGCAACTATATGAGAGTGATATCTTGCCGGGCAGCAGGTGAAAGGGGGTAAGTACACCTTAAATATTTCGAGCTCAACATCGCCTGGCCGGATAGCAATGCCCTGACATTCTAGGGTGGTATCCCTGCGGTCGATGTCTGCTTC
>NW_016157199.1:506176-507387 GCF_001687245.7 Rhagoletis zephyria
GTTGAATTGCTGTGCAACTTCGTCTCTTGGACCGCAGCTATCAATATACCATGCCTTCCCATAAAGACGGTTATCCTCTCGATCTTGCTCTGAAGTCCGTTACAGTTAAATTGAAGGGGCTTCATGTGGTTCGGGAGACGTGTTTTTATGCGGGGTGTAAGGCCGCCATTAGCTGTGTGCACTGCTGTGGAGGTTGCCGCCCTGTGGTGGTAGTGGGTGGCGTCGCAATTGGGGTTTGCGATCGAGCGGCGCAACACGGGCCCTCGAAGTTCCTCGTCCAATCTCTCGTAGTGCGCAGACATGAACATGCATTTAAAGTGGCACCAGCCAAGGCAGGTGTTGCACTTGACTGGACTGATGTCACATTACGGAATATTCTGGTCTGACATACCATGCAGATTGTAGGATGAACCAGGAGTTGTTGGCGGCGGCGTGTGGGTGGTGGTGCGGTTGTGTGTGTTATGTGGTCTGTGGTGGCTGTGGTACGGTCTGTGGTGTTATTATGTTGTTGTGTTGTGGTGACTGTGTGTGGNGCGGCGTGTGGGTGGTGGTGCGGTTGTGTGTGTTGTGTGGTCTTTCGTGGTTGTAGTGTGGTCTATTGTGTTGTTGTGTTGTGGTGTTTGTGTTGAGCTGCTCAGGTGGACTGGGGTCAGCCGTTAAGGCTGCTCTGTTTGAGCAGTAAGGGGCCAGAAATGATGTGGTCCACTGTCGAAGGGTCCGTAGTCCTGAGCAGACTCTGAGGTGACTCCACCCGTCGCAAGCATTGCATTTGACTGAGGTGGAGTTGTGGTGTAGTCGTCTCTGGCATACACAGCAGGTATAGGTTTCTGGCCCTGGGTTTGACTCGATGCGAGCCCTGAGCAGAAGAATGCGTAGCAAATATAGCCCTATGGGCGAACAACTTCTAGAGATACTTCGCCGACCTAAACGGGGTTAGATCGCCGGTACAACAGCCCTTGGTCGGGTAGAAAGCGAGTCATTCCGGTACATAGAACCGGCTGTCGTGGAAATGCTTTATTTTGGTGCTCTACTTTGGTTGAGATAAAATCAAGCAAAATTTTAACTGCCAACTTACATTTGTTTGCCTCTGAGCAGCAGCAGCAGCTGCCGCCGCAGTATTTTGTCGTTGTGGCGATCGCAGCTCCAGTGTAGTCCGCGATCTTGTCGGCGGCTTTGCGTAGATTTGTACGCTTATATTTTTATTTCGCGCA
>NW_016157200.1:0-10528 GCF_001687245.7 Rhagoletis zephyria
TTTCGAGTGATGCGCGAACAAACATCAACAGACAGACAGACAGACAGACAGACAGACAGACAGACAGACAAAAATTCTAAAAATGGTTGATTTGGCTTCTGGTGCTTTAAAAAAGACCCCCCACATTAATTTTTCTTTAATATCTATAATGTACAGACATCGACCTGTTACAATTTTATTATATGTATAGATGTAGGTAAAAAAATTTAGCTACCAGTTTTAGCCACAACGACGATTTTTAGCTCTTTTTTAGCCCTTTTTTAGCTGGAATTTAGCTACCACTAAAAATGTTTCGCGGCAACACTGATACAAATGTTATGTTTTGGTATTTGCAATGATTGCGGCAACTCAAACAAATTCGTGTTATCGCGCAGGCTCCTTCTTATCGACCTCTGTTAAGTTTCCTGTGGCTCCAATTCGCCATATACTTCCTCCACTACCATATGAAAGGCAATATTATGCATTATTTTTAATATTTTCTTAAAACGATATAAAATCCAACAAAAAGTTCGAACTTTTGAATTCTCTCAGAATTTCTAAATGAAATGTCATTTGGCAATACTGCTGATTTCAAAAATTCGAAATTCTTCTTCCTCAATTATTCCTGTCCCTTGCGGAAAATAATAGGAGGACTTTTTCTAGAGAAAAAAAATCCGTTAGAATATAATTCCGCGAGAAATTTTAGAATTTAGCTGATATTGTTTTTCACAAAAAACCATCATCCGAGGCATTGTATCGCTTCTTCACTGANAAAAACCATCATCCGAGGCATTGTATCGCTTCTTCACTGAAAGTAGTTTTTACGTGGCGGGTCCCAAACCCAGCGCACAACCCATTGCTGGGACGGGGGTAATTTCACAACCAAATACACGTTTATATAGCGAGCCACTTGCTCCAAGACAGACACCCACTTGCAGCTGCACCTACTGGTGAACAGACGCTGCAGACTTCAGTGAGCCCTTCAGCCGAATAAGTCGGAGTGGCCCCACCGAAGCTCCCTATTTTTCTGGCGTGACCCAAGACTCCACACGGATTGGTTACCGCATCTCGCACGTGGGTTGCTCACGTTGCCCAGAGTACGCGAATGAGGGCGCAAGAGTCGGGATTGAGTATAGCCGTGCAACTTAAACTGCATACACAACACAACGACTATACCCCATTGCACTCGGTAAAACCACGATCACATATATCACATACAAATTTTGGTCCCGATTGGAGACGGTTAAGGCCAACTATAGCAGTATCGATTTTGGGTATTAGATGAAAAAATAATAATTTTAATTTTGTGAATCTCCATAGAGGAATCTGAACTTTGCTCCCTGTGCGACACGCCTTAATCGTCTCCAATCGGAACCAAAATTTATATGTGATAACTTCGGCTATATCAGCATCGACATAGGGGTTTGACGCTTAGGAAATCTGATATAAAATCTGATATAAATGAAAGTCCCACGTGTAAGTACAATAGGGCTGCCATAACCCTGAAACCATCGACCAGGACACTTATCATCCGAATAAAAAACGAAGATACAAGTGCATATGGTGCTCGTATATTCCTTATAAGTACAGTTCCGTTAGTCCTGGAGTTGCATTAGTTTGAAATAACTTCTATAAGCTATGTAGTTTTGTGGTATAATCCATAGAGCTGGATGATTGATGAGGATGTGGTTGTATGAAACGTTCGAACTTTGAATTTTTTGATCTTAAAGAACCTATAGACTGTGATGTAATTTGGAAAAATGTTTAGTGCTTTTCAGTGCCGGATTTAGGGTCTATAGGCCCTTAGGCTCTTTCTGTGGTGCAGGACACCTGAGACTACTAGGAAAACGGCGGCCACGGGTCTCCTCCACATTTTAGTTTTTTAAAGTTGTAAACATAACCTTGCATGTAAAAATTACGATTATGTTTTTCTATACAATCTAAAGATTCAAGCTTTGTAAATTTTAAGCTACGTTATTTTTTTTTGTCTTGCCTAGTTGGTTGGGCATTGAATGAAAAAAAAAACTTTTTAATTTTTAACATACATATGGGCAAATCTCCGGAACCGTGCAATTCAACGCTCAGAAAACGTAAATTTTTAAATTGAACGCATTGAAATAGATTATGCATCACATTATTTGAAATCCATTCAGGAAACATTAAATTCTTGTGTGATTCATTTTTCTCAAATGCTTAAAGAGTTATAAGTAAAAAACTATAATTTTTGAAAACTCAAAGTTAGCGATATTTCTAGAGGGCAAAGTTTTTGTCCGATTTCAAAAATTTTCAACACAGTATTTGAGAAGGTCAGGCACAAAGTGTATATTAAATTTGGTAAAGATTGGCGTACTGGCTTTACAGGATACAAATATTTGACATAAGTGGGCAGGCTACGCTCAGTTTCCAAAAAAGTTTTTCGAAAAATTTATTTTCGCTTATGATCCATTGAAAATATCATTTTTGAGTAAATACTTAAAAGTTCGTTAATGGCACTTTCCAAAGATTTGAAAATCCTTTGTAGTATACACCTAGTATAAATTCATGCCCGTATTTAAGCAGAAATTATTTCATGTATTTAGAATTTTCAACGAACTCTATGAAGACTTTTATCTAATGATCACGCTTAATGCCAACCTCTTATGGAAATTTGAAGACCATTCCCGCAAAGACCTGTTCAGACAATATTTGTTATATTTTCACTATTTTCAAAAGCACACAGCTGTAAACAAATAAGAACAATTTAGTAATTTCTAAAAGTGAAAAATTAAAAGGAACTGAAAATATTACCTTCATGATAATTACGAGTGACATACATATGTATTTCAAATCGTTACAGTTTATTTCCAATGAGGAGCACATATTTTTCACAACGAATAATCTTCTTCTTCGTTTTCGGCGCTGTAACCGCCTAAGCGATTTTGGCCGAGTTCAGCAAAGCACGCCAGTCGTTTATCCTCTGTGCCAACTGACGCCAATTGGAAACGCCAAGTGAAGCCAAGTCCTTCTCCACCTGATCTTTCCATCGCAGTGGGGGCCTCCCTCTTCCTCTGCTACCACAACGCCTAATGCATTTTCCCAATATTACATGGTTGACCAGGCACAATCAAAAGTTCCTGAAGATGACCTCAGATAGAGGTCGAAATATCGACAATTAAAATACCAGTAGAACGAATATTTGCGATTTACTTAATTGCTGGGCCTCGAGCTTGTTAAAAATGGTTCATAATTTAAAATTCAATGGCCAAAAATAAAAATTAAAAAAATTAAAAAATAAAATTGTTATTAAAGTGTTGGTACAAAGAATTTTTCGCAATGTGTGCAATGTTTTTAATTCTTATTTTCTTTCGCAATTTTTTTTATAAAAATATAGTTTATACTACAACAAAAAAACATAAAAATAAAATCTCTAAACTTAGTGCAAAACTCGGGAATATTCAATAAATTTGCATTCTGGCTTGCAACTTTCTAACCAGATTTTTCAGAAAAATACTAAGTATGCAGTTTTATAGCCTATTAAACTTTAGTATAACAAAGTGCCAAAAGTGCCAGTCTGAAGTTGCTAAATACCGCATTTACTTTTGCAAATTTTTTTTCGGACGGTGTTATCTATACTCATATATATATTTTGAAAACAGTTTTCTTTGTGTTCGCGAAGCTCGAGAACAGCTGAAACGATTTTTTTTGCACACGTCCCAAGGTATAACCATCCTAAAAATCTAAAAAAATTTCGATATGTAAAGGGGGCGTGGCACCTCCCATATAAACAGAATTTTTTATACTGCATATGAAAGTGTTAATGGTAGAATACTGGAACTTTGTATGGCGATATATGAAATCGACTGCATACTCTTGAAGAAACTTTCGGACTACTGGAAAAGTGTTCATGGTAGAGTACTGGAGCTTGGTGTGGAGATATATGAAATCAATCGCAAACTCATGAAACAAAATTTGAGCTATTGGAAATGGGGCGTAGTCAGTGGCGGATTTACCGCAAAGGCAACATAGGTGCCTAGGGGGGCAAAATTTAGGAGCGGAAAAATTTTATTTTGAAAAACAATAAATAAATAAATAAAGGAATGCCTTACAGAAAGGTCTTTTGGAAGAGATTATACCTCCTGAAATTATCTACTGTGTACAATGTATGACTCTTCAGCCGTATACTAATTAAGGAACTATCACTTTGTTTGGGATTCGCATGAATATAGAAAAGTAAGATGTTAGAAAAACTTTTCGTTATCGATTGCAAACAACAGAAATCTTAACCTTTTTTATAGCAAAATTCTGCAAAAAACTGAAATGGGCGCCTGCATTGACCTGCATTAAAAAACCAGGACATTTGTGGCATGGACCAGGACACCAGCACAATTTTCGAAACCAGGACAAATGCTGGAAAAGCAGGACGTCTGACAGCCCTACACAACATACATACAAACATATGAAGATAGATTTCTTGGAAGCATTGAACTTTCATTAGAAAATATTTTTACTATATACATATGTATATACATATGTATATGCTCATGTTTTGTTATTGCATCGCGTTGAAACCTATTTCGCACATGAACATTGTAAGTGCTATAGATACGTGTATTTATAAGCTGCAGATTTATATATGCATGCACACCTGGAGCCAGCCAACACCATAAAACGGCACTCAGCTTATTAATGCTTGCATATGAAAATGAAAATATAATGCAACTAGGGCACATGTGTGGGCTTACGTACTGCTGTTATATACATATCTACGTACATACGTTGGGGCGGCTTATAGCGACGGTGACCATCCGTACTTTATTTCAAAGGACAGTCCTTTTCTCATGATGCTGTCCTTTGACTTTAATGATGCAGTGTAAGTAGCTACAAGCCCCATCTTTTGCCTGTACCTTTTCTTTTCGTAATACGGTTCCCGTAAAGCTCGCAGAGTATGAATATATGTATACATAGTGAAATCTGTGTACTGTGTTTTTATTTCTAAAATATGGCCACCGTACTTATAGCCAAATCGATACCTACTCCTTTATTGCACCAGCCACGCCGTTCCCTCCTATTATCATCGATGCATTCGCCTACATTTATCAATAATTACTTTCTGAAGAGCTGTGGGTGGATTTTTGCTCGCATACAAGCGAATCAGGAGGTATAAAAACATCATAACATAAGTTTAAAAATATTCAAGAAATATTTTCGTTTGCTTCCAATTGCAGCAATTTTCTGATAAAAACAGTATTTCATAGTATATTTTTAACTAGGCTGGATCTTCTGATCCACTTCTGGTGTACCTGCGGCTTTGTGCTTCAAAACAAGTAAAAAAACTGAGTTGTAAGTGGTTTTTTTAGTTTATTTTTAACGGAGATTTACTCTGGAGTCATTATTTTTAAAGCTGCTTTGAGCCTTAGACCCATCAAAAGTTGGAACGCAGTTCTCTCAGCTCTATTTTTTATCACACATAAGTGCATTGTAAATAGGGATGAGAATTGCATTTCACGCCACGTATTATGTATGTACATTAGGGTGGTCCAAAAATGCATGTGAAAAGTAAAGTAGGAATTTTAACGCTCTCACCCCCTTCGATTATTTACACCGAAAAAAATAAACTCCTATTTTTATTTTGAGATCAAAATTATTAATAGGTGGCTAAAAACGACTTTTGGTAGAAATGGTATAGAGCTCTTGAAAATCAATATTTTTCGCTCGAAAAAGCTCTGGTACTCTTCAGGAGACTTCCAATAATATTATCCAATTGTTTATTTAGCCATTTTTTTAATACTCAAGATTTTACATGGGCGACTGAAAAGTAGTAAGGGATTTTTTCCCGATTTCAAATATTTAAGGTAATTGAGCATTACTGCCGGTTTTACCGGCAATTTGGGTATACAATTATTTTCCCCCTGTAAATTGTCGTAGATTTGAAATTTAAATTCAAAACTTTTTCACTTTTTCACTTTAATTGCTGACACAAAACTGGCTATTAGACATAAGCCCTGATGACTTTTCAACTAATACTGAATTATCCATTTGCAAATGTTTCAAAAGTGTAAGCATTTGGTTTATCTCAAGGAGGATGTCAGGTGATTATAGATCAATTTCAAGCTAGTTTCTACATAATTACGAATAAATTACTTTTTCTGAGGCAATTGGTTGAGCTATGCCATACTGGGTATGTAGTGAATATTACAACGAAGTAGATGCACTGCTTCTGAATGTAGCCACAAGCCATGCTATTGCATTCACTGGTAGACATCGCGAATGAGTAAATTGGGAGATATGTAATTTACAAAAAAGCTTACTAAAATTTCAGGAATAAAAAAATTGTATGAAATAACTTAGAAAGTACGTTCTAAATTGTGCGCGAAATTTGGCTACATTTTGCTTTCGTACATTAGAGTGCAGAAAAATCAGCTGTCTATGGTTCAAATTAGTCAATTTGTTTAATGAACTCACTGTCTAACATACTCATGCATATTATTAAATTAAAATAGATGGTAGTATGAATATTCGACCAGCATACTTATTACGAAACTTTTCGTTCAAGGCAGAAATTTCTGCTAGTGGCTTGTGCGGTTGATCAACAATTTCGGCACTTTATTCAGGTCGAGTTTAGTTGGTAAATTAACTCTTTGCATAGCTGCGGAAAGGTGTTTCGGTACTATGAACGAGCAAAGCAGAAACAGCTCGTATGGCGAAGGGTGGCATGTCGCCACGTCTAGCAAAAACTGGAAGCTGCTTGTTTGTGCCACAAACGTCACTGTGGGCGGTTGTAACTTTGAAGTAACAAGTGAGGAACTTTGCTGATATATTGTGTTGAATAAAGATAACAGAGCTGTCGAGGTAACTACTAAATGAAAGAGCTGTGACCTGGCTCGCGTGGGCGTCGGTTACTGCAGGGTTGTAGGTTTTTTTACCTCCGGTTAACCTTATTTTGCTTGTACTGAGATTTGCGGCCCTTAGTGTAGCTAAGATAACAGGATCCAACCCGTTTCTGGCTAGCTCGTCGGCCATTTTGTTTTCTTGAATGCTGATATATTCCGGCATCCAGACCAGACCATGCTTTCTGCATTATTTTAATAGTAATTATATTGGAGGTGATATGACCTGAGCTAAGTGCCTTAATAGTCGCCTGGTTATCTGAGAAAATAGCAATGCTCGTCTCAGCGAGCTTCTATGCTAAAATCTGAGAGTTCAGAATATGTGAGTCCGAAGGTAAGAAATATGAGTTTCAAAAAATCTCACTGATTCTGACTATTTCTGACTAGTCCGGACTCGTACGGGATCGCAACTAGCATTGTAAGCTCTTGGATGTCTGCCTGCCAAGCATTAGCGGAACTGCCAAAACTACAGTGGTAGTGGGCACTGTAAATGTTGTAAGAGAAAACATTGGCACAAGCGCCGCAAGTAAATTTGCACACATGCACTTGTCGCTATACTATAGCTACATGTATGTATGTATGCTTAAGCTCCGGTATGAATAGGCATGGCACTTGTGGCAACTGCCAGTGGTATGCCACATGGTGTGTTCAGTGTGACCCAGTGTTGCCAGTAACTGGGTTAATAAAATCCCGTCTAAATACAACCTAAATCCCATTTTATACTAAAGTTATTATAGAAATCCCGCGCTGTATGTATCTATTATACATAAAATAAATAGATATAGATGCAATATTACATAGGATTTATATACGTTAGGGCGGGCCAATTCTTTTGACTATGCGCGCATAGCATAAGAGGATTCTACTTGTAATTCTAAGCAACATTGCCGAGGAAACCATGCGTCAAAAATCAATTAGGAGTTTGCCATGCTGCGAAAATACATAGGTTTAGAAGAAAATGTGGAAATTTTTACAGTTGTGCCCTCTGGTGGAAGTTCTAAGAAAAATGGAAGTGCACAAATCGGTTCCTGATGGCAAGAAACCCCTACAGTATGTTTTGTACAAAATTTAAGCAAAATCTTTACGACACTACAGCAAAGTGTTAAGAAACCTATTTTCGCAATTTGGAAAATTCCAAATTGATTTTAGAGCCATGGTTTCTTCGGTAACGTTGATTAGAATTACACGTATGTATGTAATATGCGCATAGTCGAAAAAATCTCCCATACAAATAGACCCGCCTTAATATACGTACCTACATATTTTATTTTCTCAATTTTTAAATTTCTAAGGACAAAAATAATTTATACAAACAGCCTTTTCATTCATTTTCGCGTTCAAATTGATCAGTTGGCTGACATTTCATTGGCTAATCTTAGTTTAAACCAGCCAGCTCGAGCGTGCACTGAAAAATTGACCCTAAGTCGCACAATTAAATTGTTAATTGTTGTTAAATTTAATGCTTTTTCGCTTAATCTATTTCTCTTTTTCGTTTTGATCTCAGTAACCAGTGAACTATTTACTATTTACAAGAAAGCCCTACAGTATGTTTTGTACAAAATTTAAGCAATTCTTTACGACTCTACAGCAAAGTGTTAAGAAACCTATTTTCGCAATTTGGAAAATTTCCATTTAAACATGTTAAATGGACTTGAACCAGTTATCGCATGCGATTGTTGTTGGAAAATTGAACCAGTTAAATTAATTAACTCGTTTGAAAACTAGTTCAGCGCAGAGTTGTATCAGAAAGTTTTCTGCTCCGGCTAATCAGAAAGAGCCAAAAGCTTTAATTTGTCAAGCCAGCGATCAAAAAATGTATATTCTCAAAAATATTAAAAGTTGAAGACTATCAAAAAATATAAAAATTGTATGCATGTATGCCCACCAAAAAAGAGGCCGGGACGGTAATTAGTTATTTCCCACCAGGTCTCATCGTACGCAGAGATAAATAATGCATACGAACTAAACACTTTGAAGTCTCTA
The DNA here is from genome assembly GCF_001687245.7 of Rhagoletis zephyria. NCBI lineage: Eukaryota > Metazoa > Arthropoda > Insecta > Diptera > Tephritidae > Rhagoletis > Rhagoletis zephyria. The sequence goes on from NW_016157200.1 coordinate 8,829, forward strand.
AGTAATCCGTATGCGTCAATATCATAAAGCTGACTTTCGCTCAAAACAAATTGAAACACAAAAACTTTTGATTTTGATTTTTTTTTTCGAATTTCTATTCGTAATCAAAAAACCGTCAAAGTTAACTCCAAATGTTCAATGTTGACGGTGGTGTTTTCCAAAAAGCTCTTTTTCATTTAACAAGTTAAATGGGGCCAATTTGAACGTAGTATTAGTTATATAACTATTTTGAAAGTAAATATAAGCTTATATTGTCTTTTTTCAAACTAAACTGTATGCCAAATAACCTAGCTGATATAGACGTTTGTAACCCAGATAATCATTTACCTATTAAGGAAGTATATCGTCCCGTTTTTGCCTTAACCTCGTATCTGCAATAGAGGTATTTTAAAGAGTGTAAGAAAAAATGCGTAACCCTAGGATACAATAAACGCATTTTGTACTTAATATTTCTGGTTCCATTAACAGTAGTGAGCTAAGGGTGGGTAACTCAGCAAATTTATAGGAGTTGACTCAATGACTCCAACTCACTTTAAGGAGTCAGCTCATTCAACTAACTCATTTGACTCTTTGTATGTTACACTCATTCGTATCGTAGACTCGTTTTGAGGCATAGATGCGGTATAGCGGCCGTTGAGATAAAACAAAACTTTAAAGTGGGCGTGGTCAGCTCCTTTCTACTGATTTGAAAGGTGTAATTTTTTTTGTGTGCAAATTAATAGGGCGGTGCTAGGGGGAGGGTAAAGGTGGAATTTTCAATATTTTCAAAAGCTTATATTTCGAAACCTATTGTACCGAATTTCAAAATGTGGATATGGTTGGAAAGGCAATTGATTTGATATGCACATCTTTATATATCTTACATACATACATATTTCGAGAAAAACTAAAAAAAAACGAAATTATAAGAATTTGTGAGATTTGACATAACACCCGCAATACAAAATACATGTGGTTGTTGTTGTTGTATTCTTGCCACCACCTTGTATAAATTCGCCTCGTGCAAAAACAAAATGCAAGACTTTGCCATGCTAAACACTGTGGCGAAGCGAGAGAGTTATATGGACAAATATGAGCCACTATGATTCAATTGATTCATGTGAGCCCTACGGCATCAACTGAGTTACTGAGTTACATTTTTTTTGGACAGGGAGTCTGAGTTACCGACTCACTTATAGGAATCAACTCAATAACTCAACTCTGAGTTGAGTTACCCACCTCTATAGTGAGCACCCTCATTAAGTATTTGTTCTATATGAAAATAGAATATTGTTATATTTTGATATGTTTGAATTCTGAGTCCTATAAGAACAAAAAGTATTTAAACTAAAAATAAGATTATATGTATATCAAACATTTTTGCTGTTTTATTATACTAATACCCAGTTAAACTCATACATGTAAGAAATTTTCGATATTATCATTATACTAGTACCAAGTACAACTGATACGTGTAAAACAAGTGATACATATTGACACATTTTAAGTCTCTTGTTTGCCACAATTTTTCACAAGCCCACGGTCACACTGGTTGTGTTATTAAAACGTGCTATTTTTATACCCGAGCGCACTTGTGCACAAGGGTATATTAATTTTGTTCACATAACGGTTGTTTGTAACAGCCAAAACGAATCGAGATAGATATAGACAAATGTATACATAAATGATCAGCAAACGTGCTAATTGCTTGTCACCAGGGT
>NW_016157200.1:10553-83886 GCF_001687245.7 Rhagoletis zephyria
GATGAAAAAATAAATCGATTAAGCCATGTCTGTCTGTCCGTCCGTCTGTCCGTCTGTCCGTGTACACGATAACTCGAGCAAAAATTGAGATATCTCAACGAAATTTGGTATGTAGGTTTCCCTTAATCCAAGGTAGGTTGGTATTGAAAATGGGTGAAATCGGACTTTAACCACGCCCACTTCCCATATAACGGTAATTTTCAGAAATACGAAAACTGCGATATTTTAGTAACTACTGGAGATTATTCACTCAAAATTAATATTTATAATAAGTTTTAGACGAAAAATAAGAATATTACAAAATTTTGGCAAATGGGCGTAGCCACGCCCACTTATGGTTACATGTGTATATCTTGGTAACCGCTACACCAATGTCTTCCAAACTTGGCACAGTTATTGGTCCTGGTACAACATACCAAATGGCCGAAAATTTCTAAAATCGGACAATAACCACGCCCACATCCCATATGCAACAATTCTTTACCAAGAAATACGTTTATGACAAAATTTTGGAATATGGGCGTAGCACCGCACACTTGTGATATGTATCTCGCTAGCCGTTCTAGCAATTTGTACCAAGCTCGGTATGGTTATTGTGCTTGCCACATAAAAGCAAACCGTTGAAAATTGTTGAAATCGGACTAAAATTGAGGCCGCTTTTCATATAACGGTAAATTTCAAAAATGCTTGAAATTTCAATATTTCGAAATTTAAGGACGCTAATTTACTTAAAATGTATACACCCCGGCTTATCATGTAGCGGTAGCTTTCGGAAAGGTGGAAAACATATATTTAATACTTGCGCCGGGTATTTAATGTTCGGCTCCGCCCGAACTTAGACTTTCTTACTTGTTTTCATTTTGTTTGAATTTGCAACACAGTTCGCTTTTGTTTAGTTTAGTGTGCCCCTATTGCGCTGGACTCCTGTGGTTTTGCTATTAGTGTTATCGTGTTTTATTTCATTTTCTTATTGCAGATTGGGGATTGCAGAAATTTTTTTATTATCCTGAATGCATATGTGCATAGATTTGTGTGTATGTAGGTTCATACCTGCGTGCCATTTTTTTTTTTTTTACTTTCGTGAATTAACGTGAAACTCCGCACATTTTTTCCTACTATTTAATGAATGGATATTATTTGAATATCACGTTGCAGCGCTCTGTTTGATATGTTTCTGCATGCATGAACAAGGGCAAGCAGAATCGTGTAAAATTAAATGACCAAAAACGCTCATCTTGCGAGGATAGTTATTTCTTTCTTGGTTTCGAACTGTGCGGGGCGGAGCTGCTCCCCAATTTGAATGGAGCTGAAAGTGTGTCAAGCGTCACTCTCATAGGGGAACGCAATGGTCACGGAGGTGCAAAAAAAAAAGGGTCCTACTGCAAAGCCGCGCTGAGATCGCATGCAACGCGAGCTATGTGGAACCGATATAGGGAGCTGAAGAGGGAAGTGAGACGCATATGTCGTAATAAGAAGGGAGCGGCCGAACTCCCTGATTGGCATGCTGAGAGAGTTAGGTTATTTAGGGAAGGTTTCGAGATCAGGGCGAGCTAATAATAATGATAGATTGGCGCTTACACATATGTTAGTGTTTGGCCGAGCTTCTCCTCCGACTTGTGGCGTGCGCCTTGATGTTGTCACACAAAGCGGAGGGACCTATGTTTCCATACAAAAACTTTATTTTGCGCGGGACTAAGATCGCCGGGTCTGCTAGTATTTTATAAACGTGGAAATAATCTAAGTCCGCTAACTCGCTACCGAGCAACCTCTAAATCTGTCTAAATTCGTCGGAGACTTGATATTTCGTAGTTATTAGTCATTTCGCAAATTTAGTGCTCATTTAAAAGATCTTTAACTTTCTCTCTCGTCAGGTCGTGCACACAAAAATGTGTCAGGCGTTGAAGAACATTGTTATGCTGCGGAGTCTGGAGAATCACTCACCCACGTGAGTTAATAGCAAAAAAAAATTCCATAAAAGTTTTGGTATGCAATTTTTTACCCAAATCAGCTTTCCAAATAATGCATTTAAATGTCAAGTTGTAAACCCTCTACCGCGCCAATATGACTTGACGAAAATATCATGTTACTGCGTTGACATTGTCGCATTGCCGTACGTGCTAAATGCGTGGCATTTGAAAGCCACGGAATTGGTTTGCTGGAGTACTGGAAGAGTGCATGCCACAAATGAATTGGTGCGCCTCGGTTGACGATGGTGTAATTGTTGAACGGTTAAATGAGTTGACGACTGAGGAAATGCGTTAAATAGAGTGAAGAGGAAAACGAGTCGTTCCGCCTATTAACTTAAATACTCGTAGCATGCGCGTTTTGCTTACAATCTCACATACATAGCTTGGACTGCATATCAGTTGTGCGTTGCAAGCGCAGTTGTAAATATATGCATTTCGAAATTCCCCAAATAATGCAGAAAATAATATATTATAAAAGGCGAATTCCCGGTTTGATGTCACGTGAGTGGGATAAGTAAATATTTTTATTCAATACATATAAAATGTCCTCCTATGCAGCTCAACATCCAGTTAATGGGTGTGAAAAGGCTTGAACCCAAAGTGCTCTAGGAATGAAAAAATATTAAAGGTTAACTGTTCTCTGCAGCGCTTTAAGGAAATAAGAATTACTTTATTCGATGTAAAAATATTTACATGTGCCACTACATTCCACTGAAAAAAACTGTCCCTGGTCTAATTCATGTCGTCATGGTGTTGTTGTAGTGGCGTGCTTAGCCCTGCCTAGATCGTATGGTCGTCCTTCAATCATTATCACCGAGCTCAACTAACGGTAGGATCAGGAAACGTATCTTTTCGTCGGAGACAAGATGAAGAGATATGTTAGTTTAGTTGCTTTGAGTGGGCATGTTAAGCGGTGATTGGAGTCGAGGGGAGTCTCAACATGCTGAACACTCATTTGGTATGTCAGGGTCGAGTCTAGATGGGTAGGCGTTGAGACGGCTAGACTATCCACACGCTAAATGGGCCAGAGTTTCGCAGGTCTCTGTCGACAGTTGAAGCTCACTATCGTCCACAGGTGGTTATTGAACTCTTATAACGGCATTCATGGGACAGGAGTCAGCGTAGGTGGCGCAAGTCTCTTGGAACTGGACATTCATATCTGAGAAATTTTGACTAAACTACTTATGTGGTTTAAGAAGCTTTGGTTTTCGATAAAAAAAAATCATGAACTTCCATTTAAAATGTCTTATATTTATTTAGATTTTTACGAAATGGTTTAAAAGTGAAAACTGGCGATTTAATACGTTTTCGACCGTGTAAATGCTCGTTCAAAAGAAGGCATATAGCCCCACCGGAATTCAATTACGATGACCGAATTGCGTCGAATGGTACCCCACCCGACAATTTTGCACGTAATTGTACGATATATTCCAGTTAGTGTACTGCAGCAAGCTACTTACATTTCAAGCTACTTGAAAGCTTAGTTGTATTCTCTGGGCCTGGTTCGAAAAAAGAAAGTAAATGCTTCGCTTCCTTGTTGGATTTCAACTCATACTCGTACTTGATTTACTTCAAACATAGATATCTATCACCGAAACAAAAACACACTAGCACATAACAATATCGTTTCGTTGTAACAAGCTCATTCACTGTTTGCAATATGTACGTACATACATATGTATTTACAAGTGCTACTGCTGTATTCAAACTTGTTCGACTAAAACTACTGCCGTATTCATTTTCATTCAAGCTATGAGTTGAATTGGCTTATTTGAAAAAAGTGTGAATCATTCTTGCGCTTATATTTTTCTTCAAGTAGCTTGAAAACGTAAATGAATCGGCTTATGCAGTACTCTGATTCCGGTGTTAACATATTATTTTATTATTATATTATATTATATCATTTTTTAACACAAACCTTGCAAGTCCGAATTTCAAACTTTTTGTAATATTTAAAAAAAAGACAACAAAAATGTCTAGTTTTGAATTACATTTCATAGAAAGATTTTGATTATGCAGTTTTGTAGCCAATTGAATTCTAGTAACGGGTGATTTTTTAAGAGCTTGATAAAAACGCATAAAATTTGCAAAATCTCATCGGTTCTTTATTTGAAACGTTAGATTGGTCCATGACATTTACTTTTTGAAGATAATTTCATTTAAATGTTGACCGCGGCTGCGTCTTAGGTGGTCCATTCGGAAAGTCCAATTTTGGGCAACTTTTTCGAGCATTTCGGCCGGAATAGCCCGAATTTCTTCGGAAATGTTGTCTTCCAAAGCTGGAATAGTTGCTGGCTTATTTCTGTAGACTTTAGACTTGACGTAGCCCCACAAAAAATAGTCTAAAGGCGTCAAATCGCATGATCTTGGTGGCCAACTTACCGGTCCATTTCTTGAGATGAATTGTTCTCCGAAGTTTTCCCTCAAAATGGCCATAGAATCGCGAGCTGTGTGGCATGTAGCGCCATCTTGTTGAAACCACATGTCAACCAAGTTCAGTTCTTCCATTTTTGGCAACAAAAAGTTTGTTAGCATCGAACGATAGCGATCGCCATTCACCGTAACGTTGCGTCCAACAGCATCTTTGAAAAAATACGGTCCAATGATTCCACCAGCGTACAAACCACACCAAACAGTGCATTTTTCGGGATGCATGGGCAGTTCTTGAACGGCTTCTGGTTGCTCTTCACTCCAAATGCGGCAATTTTGCTTATTTACGAAGCCATTCAACCAGAAATGAGCCTCATCGCTGAACAAAATTTGTCGATAAAAAAGCGGATTTTCTGCCAACTTTTCTAGGGCCCATTCACTGAAAATTCGACGTTGTGGCAGATCGTTCGGCTTCAGTTCTTGCACGAGCTGTATTTTATACGGTTTTACACCAAGATCTTTGCGTAAAATCTTCCATGTGGTCGAATAACACAAACCCAATTGCTGCGAACGGCGACGAATCGACATTTCACGGTCTTCAGCAACACTCTCAGAAACAGACGCAATATTCTCTTCTGTACGCACTGTACGCATTCGTGTGGTTGGTTTAATGTCCAATAAAGTAAACTGAGTGCGAAACTTGGTCACAATCGCATTAATTGTTTGCTCACTTGGTCGATTATGTAGACCATAAATCGGACGTAAAGCGCGAAACACATTTCGAACCGAACACTGATTTTGGTAATAAAATTCAATGATTTGCAAGCGTTGCTCGTTAGTAAGTCTATTCATGATGAAATGTCAAAGCATACTGAGCATCTTTCTCTTTGACACCATGTCTGAAATCCCACGTGATCTGTCAAATACTAATGCATGAAAATCCTAACCTCAAAAAAATCACCCGTTACAACAAAGTACAAGTTCCAAATGGCTAAAAATTACCCTTTATTTTTTTAATTTTTTTTTTTGTCGAAGATGTTACGGGTTTCTTCCGTATAAAAATGAGTTGTGTTTATTCGTTATATGGAAGTAAATGCGACAATAAATTCAAAAAATTAACGGTAATTTTTAGTCAAATCGCTTGCAATTTGTTCTACTATAATCCAATGGGCTACAAAACTGCATACTCAATATCTTCCTAAGCAATCTAATTAAACAGCTCGAAATATTTACGAAATTTTATTTATTTTTTAACTATTACAAAAAGTTTGAGACATGGATAACAAAATAAATTAATTGTTAAAATTGTCAATATCGCTACCTTAATATAGAAACTCCCTATCTGACATCGTCGCTGATATACAAAAAGCCGTAACTAACTAAAAATCGAAAATTTACGTTTTAATTGATTATGATGCATTTGATCGCATTATGTGGCCCCAAATCGTTTTATGCAATAAAAGATTTTAGTTAGTTATGGCTTTGTGCATTTCAGCGACGATGTGACATAGGGCCTTTCTATATTAAGGCAACGAGATGTATATCATGAATATTTTGTACATTAATCCTCAGACGCCGAACGCCGCGTTTGAAAAATGACAAAAAACGGCGGCGTGGTTCGGCGGAGTAAACCTCTAATATGTACATACATACATATGTATCAGTACGCGTGAAAAGCAACGAAAAAGTTAAAAGAAGAGAACGAGTGAATTTGCGACACTTTGCATGACATCTATTTTTTTTTTTAGTAATTCGAATGAGATAATTTGCTAGTGTCAAAAAAATAATAATGACAGCGTTGTAAAGGAATACTTTGTGATATGACGAATAATAAAGAATAGAAAAAGTATTTTGAAATACAAAACACAAATACTGCTAAAAAAAAAAGTATTTAATAATAGTACGTACCTGTATTTTGTATTTGTATAAAATTCTTGTGTTTGAAATACCTAACATCTCTGCAAACCACAACATTAGTAGGTACTTTCAATGTTGCATCAATGCGAACTCAAATCAAAAGCTGTTAAGCTCTCCCTACGCCAAATGCAGTAGGATTTGTGTGCTCCGCCATCTCATGTTTGCTCATGCTTGTTGACATTGTCAATTCTGGCTTTTCATGGATGATGTTGGCGATGTTTTTATAACTGTCGCTAATGTTATGAGCTCGTGTTCTTTATATTGAGCATGATTCTTGTAGTTGTAGCTACCTCAACGGCTGCTACAATGGTACTTTGTTGTCAAACAATTGTTAACTAGTTGTTGTTGACATTGTAAGTTCTTACAACTACCGCGTGTCGAAATCAGATTTTGTGCCTCATCATGTGCTACATACATATACGTAAGCAACAAAATTTGTATGTGTACTCTCGACATCAGATATTTCTTGAAAATATCTATGCATATATGAAGGGGTTAGAATCAAAAGGATCTATATAGATCTGAAATTTTTTTGAGATAATTAAGGTTAAAGTTGATTACTTTTTGTAAATTCTGGGTAAATGCATTTCTGACTTGACTATAGAAGGGTTGCCAGCAGTTTAAAAAATCAAATTCAATTTGAATTAAGATATATATGTATCACAATATGGGGGGAAATCGAAAAGGATTTCAAAAAGTAGTAGTAAGAAAATAAAAGGGCCTGTCTGAAAGGTCTAATTTAATTTACTAATACAAAAATTATATGAAATATAAAAATGCGGGACCCAAACGAACGAACGTTGGGAAATCTTTAGTTTGAACATTTGGAATATTTGAAGAAGGTTTCCGCGTGCTAAATAATTTTTATTATTGAATGAATTGAATAAGATGGGTATCAATCTAAATGGATTTGAAAAGGCTTTATTTCTGAAATATGTTTAAAAAATCAAATTCAACTTGTACTATCGCAATAGGATAATTGAAATATGTATAGTAGATACACACATAACTGTGGACATTTGACAAAACAACTTAAGTCTATCTTTAATGAACAAAACAAAAAATATATTTAGTTTGAAAATATTTTATAAAGGGTTCCCACCTGTTTGAGAAGTCGAACCTAGATGCTTAACTATTACACAGGTCTATGAAATATGGGCGTCAATCAAAATAGTGTTAAGAAGTGGTTAGTTTGAACATTTATAATGTTTTAAAGAGATTTCAAGAGAGTTGCCCTCTTTTTAAAAGTTAAATTCAAATTATTTAATGAAGTACAAAAAAAGTGTATGCATATTAAACCATCTTATATATCCCTTATGTTATTCGACACGCTAAATGCGAAGCCGAGGTCCGCTAGAGTCCATTACGTCAGATTCGTGGTCAGTTGAAGGTCCAGGATGGAAAAGTTCGTTGAATAAACCAGAAAATTCATATATATCTATGGGGTTTTAGACTCGCTGAACCCGAACCCGGGATTCATTAATCCCCACAATGTCGGGTAAGATTTGTATTGGGCTTTCAGGTTTATTCCATGAATTTTTCCATACTTGACCTTCAACTGACCACGAACCTGACGTGACCGAACGATGATTTAGTTCATCAGTTTAATGGAATACGAGTGTGTCACAATGTCAGGCGAAGGAGAATTAAGAAGAATTTAGTTCGAAAATACTTCTTAAAAGGACTGTACTTTTTCTTCTTCCTATTTGGCGCTGAAACCGCCTTAGCGATTTTGGCCGAGTTCAACAAAACACGCCAGTCGGCTCCTTTCTGTGCCAACTGATGCCAATTGGAAATGTCAAGTCCTTCTCCACCTGGTGTTTCCATCCTCTTCCTTTGCTACCACCAGCAGGTTACGAGTTGAATACTTTCAGAGCTGGAGCGCCGGTGTCCATTCGAACGACATGGCCAAGTCAGCGGAGCCGCTGTATTTTAATTTTCTGCAGTATGTCCATGACGTTGTAAAGCTCATTCAGCTCATCGTTCCATGGTTAGTATGGGAAGTAGAATTTCAGTACAAAATAATATTATTATGAAATGTTTGAAAAATGGGCGTGACCCCATCCACTTATGATGAAATACTGTATCTAAGTAGCCGCTGTGGTGTGGTTAGCCGTGCGCCCTTCCACTCCGCAGCACCTGGGTTCAAACCCTGGTCAAAGCAACATCGCAAAAATATAGAAAAAAATGTTTTCTTAACAGCGGTCGTCCCTCGGCAGGCAATCGCAAACCTCCGAATATATTTCTGCTTATTTCCCGTTCGGAGTCGGCGTAAAACTGTAGGTCCCTCCCCTTTGTGTGACAACATCAAGGCGCACGCCACAAATCGGAGGAGAAGCTCGGCCAAACACTAACATATGTGTAAACGCCAATCTATTATTAAGTAGCTGCTTCACAAATCCTTAGCCCACCTCCCATATGACGGCAATTTACAGATTACTAATAGATTAAGCTTCATTTTCATTTACCAAAAGTCGCTAATTGCCGTAACCTCTTAGTATGAAATGATATTAACATGGATACATTTTTGGAAAATGGGTGTGGCCGCCTACATATGTTTATCTCGGTAATCAATTCACCAGCTTCAACCAAACTCGGTACATTTATTGCATTTGCCCTAAAATATATTAAAAAATTTTGAAATCGGATTAAATTTACGCCCACTTCCTATATAAATGATATATAAAAAATTCCGATATTTAAATAAATAAGCGCCAATTTACTCAAACTTAAAACAGTGTAAAGTATCAGGATATAAGATTATAGATTTTTGGAAAATAGGCGTGGCAAAATCCACTTATGCCTACATTAGTGTGTATCGATTACCGCTTTATCGATTTCAATAAGTCTGAACTAGCATATGGACGAATCCGAGAAATAGTCAACCAAAATTGCAAGAAATTCATGCAATTCGGATTCTCTAATTCTTTTCCAAAAAAAGGCATAGTACAACATATTCATTTTTCATATTTCTTTTCACATTTATTTGAGACGGCTGATTTGCCCCTTTTACTTCTTGAAACAAAGCTCTAAATAGCATTGGTTTAAAGCACTATATCTTTAAACAAAATACAACGACATCGCTTTAAATAAATCTATTTTTTTTCAACGGGAAAAGATTATCGTCCGTAACGTAACGCCTCGAACGCACATATACAATTGTTTTAAAGTTAATCTAACCTTCAGTTTACTTTTATATCACATTTTGTAAACTTCATTATATTCTCTTCAGTATTTTTGCAGATTGTGCTCTGCATGCAAATTCAAATTTTCATAATTTTTTCTCGTAAGTACTGTCTTCCTTTATACTACACGAAATTTTTAACTGAATTTTTAAAAGAAACGTCCGAACGTAACGTGCGCAACTCTAGGATATGCCCATATGTATTATCGAAACTGTTTGAACATCCGTGCTTATAATGTAGTTTGCAGAAAGGTGAAAATAAATTGTTTAATATGTGCCCGGGTTTATTAAGTTCCATAACTTATACTTATTAACTTGTTTACATGTATTTTTGGTATCTTGTTGTATTCTATGGCTGCTAGAAACAAAGGATAGAAAAAACTGTTATAAATGCCTACAAGGATTTGCCCGAAGTTGATAAGACATGTCATATGATAACATGTGTTTGTGTGCCTTCCATTAAAATTTTATTGCAGCTCTCTCTTACCGAGCCAAAGTTTGGATCGAACGAAATTTTTAGTAAAATGAATGCATATTAACCCAGTCCCTCAAAATATAAACGAAATCACTTTTTCGATAAAAAAAAAGTATCTATCAGTGGCTTGGGGCTGATTACGTTTAAGGGACGCCTTATTATAAAATAATTATAATAAAAGTCTAGGAAATTGCGAATACAAAATTATTAAAATTAATTATTCAACGCTTTCTTACACAAATCTGGGAAAAAATTTTATCGAAAACTACAGCAAAAAAGCGAAGTGGCGATACGTTACTTATGGCATTTTTAGCTCAGATTATGACTCCCAAGGGCAATCGCAATTTATAGTGGGGAAAACGTTGTCTAATCGGATACACCGCGCTAATATACAAAAGATTTCTATAAAAAAGTAAAGTACATTTGCAGATCAGTAAGCAGTTGAAATATTCAGTGAATTTAAAGTAAAAATAAATCTCTTCAACAGAAATGCGGATAATGTAAATATAAGCCAAAGCAGAAAAAAGACAGGTCCACGGTAAACAATTCTGTAAATACAAACAAGAACAGACTGCGATGGCGTTGGTGTTGTAAAAAATCAAGCAACATTTACGCGTAGTAAAGAAGGTGTAGCAAAATGCAGTTAGTCGCGTAGAAAGTCAGTCACGGCAGTGGAGTCAAACGAATGCCGGTCGCAAGGGCGTATACGTGACATGAACACCACTTCCTTCGGTACAACGAGTTCGTTGGATGGGGCGCTGCTTGCGTTTTCACTTTCTTCTTCCATTTTCCATTTATTTTCGCAATTGTGCATAGTCTTTCGTAATGATACAATGTGCCACGTACCTTTTAACTGCCGCCACTTCAGCAGCAATGCATCATTGTCATTGATGGCGACAACATTGTAGCTGCCTGCGTAAAGTCATCTCACCAACCGTGATTGAAGCACGTAAAGGGTAATCTTGAGGAAGGGAAACATATTTTCTCCTCTTCCAGTGATTACTGTTTTTTTTCGTTCAATGATGGTGCGAGGTTGCTGACAAGGTGGTAGTAATGCGCAATAGCGCAATTGTTATGGCGCTAGTTCAACAACGCCGGCGCCACCTGTGGTGTCAGTGCACTAACTCAGCCCAATAGCGCAGTGTACTGATTTGAACACAGTGCCATCTGAGTGCCACCACAGTACCCATCGTCATACAGCGTAACACACCATACAGTGGTATCATGTCTATTATTACTTTAACTCTCGGCACTGAGCAACGCTTATACCGCCAACGGAATTTAATAGCTAGGAATATAGTAAATGCCAAGATATTCTCATCATTCTTGATTTAAAGCTTTAAATTTGCTAAAATACATAAGTTTCTGGCGTTCTCACCACTCAAAATCAAAAACAAAGTACGTGCAATCTCTCAAAGAATTAAGGCGAATTGGCGCTAACACTTTTCATATATTGGTGTTGGCACGGTGTTAGCGCAATTGCGCCGCGCAGCGCTGTGTTACCCATGCCCATGCCTTCTAGGACAATTCTGGAACTTTCAAATTTGTTTCTAAAAGTTTAACTAAAAAAAAAGGAAATTTAAATTATAAAAAACAATGTTACAAAAAATAGCTTTATCAAAAAAATCAAAAATATTAAAAGAAAATTTAATATAAACAAGAAAAAATTCATAAAATTTGTTTCTAAAAGTTTAACTAAAAAAAAAGGAAATTTAAATTATAAAAAACAATGTTACAAAAAATAGCTTTATCAAAAAAATCAAAAATATTAAAAGAAAATTTAATATAAACAAGAAAAAATTCATAAAATTTGTTTCTAAAAGATTAACTAAAAAAATATATATATATTTTTATTTTTTATATTAAATTTTCTTTTAATATTTTAGATTTTTTTGATAAAGCTATTTTTTGTAACATTGTTTTTTATAATTTAAATTTTCTTTTTTTATTTAATTTGGTTCCTTTTTCTAAATTAATTATTAGATTTTATATTATTAGGAGCATATTTTTTGTGATATTTATTATTTTTATTTTTTTATTTTTTAAAACCTATTGCTAAAAGGCGAACAGTATAACGCTAAGACCTCTGCGTTAGGAGATATTTCAGAAAGTCGCTAGAGTTGACAATTGCCTTACGAAAGACTTTTGGCTTTCGACTTTTGTTTTTCGAAAGACTGTGGTTAGTTGAAAGTCAGTTACCAGAATTGCCCTGGAAGGCATGGGCATAGGTAACACAGCGCTGCGCGGCGCAATTGCGCTAACACCGTGCCAACACCAATATATGAAAAGCGTTAGCGCCATTAATTCCAAAAAACACATGAAACAAACACAATTCGCCTTAATTCTTTGAGAGATTGCACATACTTTATACGTATATATTTTTCTTTTTTAAACAATAGAATCCAAAACTTGAAATAAAACTAAACTAAACGGAGAAAAAGAAATTAATTTAGAAATGGTAAAATTTAATAAAATGATAAGTATTAAATGAAATTTAAAAAATATTATTCTTGTTAAAGGATAACATCTAACAATGAAAAGAAAATTAACTTAAGAAAGAAAAAAAATGGGATTGAAAATAAACCAAATACAAAAACTAACTTTCAAAAAATTAAAGGAAACTAAACAAATAGTTTAAAACAAAAACAAAACCGACTTTAATTCCCATATACAAATTTAAGAGTATCGGTAATTGCTCATGATCCAATAGTCGGATTTAAACAAAATTATTACGGGACCACGTACGTTATGAATGATACGAAATGATAACTGAGTAATAAAATTTTAGTTAAAAAGACAACATGCTTTTATTCCAATAAGAACTAAAAAGAAAAAAAATATTTATTGATTTAAAGATTCGTTAAATAATGATATGAAGTTCCTTAACTTGATGTTGTTTAACCTTTTAAAATAGGATTAAAGTAATTGGCACATGGTCATAGTCAAAATAATGTCCATTGGTAGATGGCTTCGGGTGTACGGATTTGTTGTAACATCAGGAGGTACCTAATTTTTCACACTGCATGTCTCCGGAGGTGTTCATGGTAGTGTACTCGAACATGGTATGGAGATATATGAACTCAATCCCTTACTCTTAGATAAAATTAGGGCGTGGCGCCTTTCAAACACACTGAAACTATTACGTATCTTTGTATGCATTTACAGTTTTGCTAGATTATTTAAGACGGCAATGGAAATATGCCTTCTGACAACTACCAAACCGTAATAGTAGAAGATAAATGCGTCACTGAAAATCATGAACGTGAACTGTTGGTGAAAATGTTTGACCAAAATGTTTCAATACAACAAAATGATTTGGGCGGGATGAAGTTCGCCGGGTCTGCTAGTGTAAGTATATAAACAAATAAATTTTCCGGCGTAATAGCGAGGGGAAAGCGAGCCGCGGCCGTCTGCGTTTGCGCGCCACCACTAAAAAACCTAATAGAAGCTGAGAACAAATATGCGCATAGCATTGAAGGTTAAAAAAACACTAACAATTGACATTAATCTCCAATAATTTGCTTATCAGTTATTGTCAAAAATACCGTTCGATTTTATGCCTATACTGCACAAGGGAATCCAACTTAGAACTACACTGTATGCAAAAATATAGTAATTCGTTTAAAATACATTCCAATTTATGCAAATGTATGCCTGCATACATAAGTGAAATGTTGCAGTAAAATTAAGCCTGGTAAAATACTTATCACGGACTTTATGAAATAAATTAAGCGGGCGTTATTTCGTTTTCTTTGGGAAATAAAGCCCGCGGCCATTATTGCTCCTTCGCTAAGGAAATAAAGCTCGGTGTATAACCTTTTAGTAGTGGGTCTTATTTCCTCTTCGAAATGGACATAACGCCTGTGGGCTTTATTTCTATTTTTTTAGGAAATAAAGCCCATGGGCGTTATTTCCGCGGGCGTTATTGCACTGTACCACATAGTTACTTTAGCTGAAATGGAATTTGATTTTTTAGACAGGTGGCAACCATCTTCACGAAGTCAGGAAATAGACCCTTTTGACACACATTTCGATTGATACCCCGCTCTTAATAATTCATTGAACTTATTAAAAAATTTGATTTGAATTTTTTTACAGGTGGCAACTTTAAAAGAAAAAAAAACAAGTAAGAGCAGCGCTGTCTTCGGCTTTGCCGAAGGCTTCATACCTTTCATGAACATCTGAAAATTTTACTTTAACATATTACTGCTTTTGAAAAAATTTATGTATATTTATATATATAAAAAATCGTATCTAAACAATCAGAGGTATGGAAGATATACTTTATATAGCGCCAATCTAAGTGATTTTCACTGCTATTTGATCGGTATGTAAACAGTTTATTGGGTTTAGCTTCCTATATATAGGAGATATATCGCAAAAACTGGTATCTGAACAATCAGTGGTATAGGAGATAAAGCTTATACAGCATAGATTTTTATGATTTTCTCAGTAGACTTTGTATTATTATTTATAAAATAGCTTACGAAATTTATCGGTTTTATATGTCCAAATAAAGAAGTTTTACAGTAAAACCCCATATCTAAACAATCAGTTGTATGGAGGCAATAAATAGATTATAGTGACCCGATCTTTGTTAATTTTACTGTAAGCTTTCTGTTGATATTGAGTAAAAATAGTGCGAAATTTCATGTCCCAGCTGTATAAATGGAGGAGCTATAACGAAGATTCTGATATCTGAACAATCAGATATATGGGAGATATATGTTACAGTGACTCGATCCTTGTTATATTCACTGTAATTATTCTGTTAATAATGAGTGAAAACGGTGCGAAATTTCATGGTCCTAGCTACATAAATGGATGAATTATAACGAAAAATCTCATATCTGAACAATCAGTTGTATGGGGACTACAGGTTATAGTTAGCTGATCTTTGTAATTTTCACTGTCAATTTTCTGTTGCTAATTATTGAAAACAATGCGAAATTTCATATTCCTAGCTATATAAATGGAGGAGTTATAACGAAGAATCTTATATCTGAACAATCAGTTGTATGGTAGCTATAGGTTATAGTGACCTGATATTTGTTAGTTTAGTAAGTATTCTGTTGATAATGGTTGCAAGTATTGCAAAATTTCATGTTCCTAGCCGCGTCAATGGAGGAGTTATAATGAAATCTCATATCTTGACAATCAGTTGTATGGGAGCTATTTATATGTATTGGTGGTCCGATGGTTCTGACAAATGATAATAATAATAATAATAATAATAATAATATACTGGCGCTTATACATATGTTAATGTTTGGCCGAGCTTCTCCTCCAGTTTGTGGCGATTCCGTTTAAGAAGAATAGCAAGTTCCTTAACTTGATTTAATTTAACTTTTTTAAATCAGCTAAAAATATGACTTTATTTGTCTATTACTACGGGCCAATCACTTTAATTATATTTTAGCTGATTTAAAAAAGTTAAATTAAATCAAGTTAAGGAACTTGCTATTCTTCTTAAACGGAATCGCTATATATATATATCAATTATTTTATACTTTTTAGTTCTTGTTGTAATAAAAGCGTGTTTTTGGTTGTTTAACTATAATTTTATTTTTTTTCTGCACTTTACAAATTTTTTTTCCAATTCAGAACAAACAAAATGAAGTTCGAAATTTTATAGTATCATTTTGATGTATTGCCTGACGGAATTCCAATATAGAACCACCTACTGCCGAATATGTAGCCAAATGAACAATTGTGCAGTGTTGAATTTAAATTAAAGAAATAAAAATGTAAAAAACAAAATAAATAAAACAAAAAAAAATATTGATATTTTCTGTCCAAAAGTAATCAGTTACAAGTTAGTTGACATGTAATGCAGAAGTAAACCGATATGATTTTTTGCGGCCATCGCTCCACAAAAATAGTTTGCTTTTTTCAAACAAAATATACAGTTAAGAGTTAGCACTAGTGTTCGCCTAAACAGACTAAAGTTAGGTATAAGCTAACGTCACTCTCTGCAGGGTATGTACATAAATATGTACGGTCAGGTACTGAAGTGCTGGTCAACTGGTTAAACGTATATTGACTCTTAGAGGATTCAATAAACCAACAGCGGCAAAGACTTTGTCAACAAATGTGTTCTTCACTCGACCGAACACCTAGCAGCCAACCGCAACCGCAACCGCAACCTACTTGTGCTGGCAAACAACCAAGCCAGCCAACTTTAAACTTTTATGTTCCGTTACAGCTGACCTATTTTGTGAACATAAATTGAATTACATATTCACGAGGTGCAGTTTATTTTAACGGAATCGCCTCTATATTACTTTATTCTACAAGCACATGCACAGCCAACAGCAGTTTGATGCAATTTTTTAATTTAGTTAAGAAAATATTATGCTGCTAAGTTCATTTAAATTGTTTTGGGTAGAGAAGCATTTAAAAGCACTTTTTAAAATTGTTAATCAAAATTGACCACACATTGCTACATGATGATACAAAGCAAATTTTTGCAATAAAGCACTTTTAACAAATACATTTATCTACTCAAAATGCCAGTGTAGACATACATATATAATCGAATGTATAACTTGAACTAATTACTTTGAGGAAGTACCCCGTTCATAATTCGATTTGACCGTTCATTGGTTTTCTCCTTTATGTATTTATATATGTGCACAATATATATATGTACACAGGATAAATTGAAAGTAGTGAAGGACTTTGTCTACCTAGGACGCAATATTAAGGTAACCAAAACCGTCAGCGTGAAAATCAAGCGAAAAATAACTCTTGTCAACAGGCGCTACTTGGGGCTTAGTAGGCAATTGAAAATCACAGTCCTCTCTCCACGAACAAAAGTCACGTTATACAAGTCTCTGTCCTGTCCGTTCTTTTATGCAGCGCAGAACCGTGATGAGAATGCTTTGGGTGAATAAAAACCCTTCAGTTAAAAGACCCTTCGCGTCGACACCCATGGGTGGACAACGAAAGCAACTACGCCCACGAACAAAATGGAACGACCAATTGCAGAAGGACCTGTCTCCACTGGGGATGAACAACTGGCGTAAATTTACAAAATAGAGAGGCTATTGGCGAAGTTTTTTGATCTGGGCCTAAACCGGCAAACGGTTGTAGTGCCAATACCTAGAACAAGACTTATATATGTAGTCGATTTGTAGCTGAGAAATTCTTTAATATTTACTTCATAATATCAAATACAGACATATGTGTATCTCGAAAACCACTCCACCGATCTATAGATACCAAATTTAATAATCACATTTTGCTTGGCCTCCAGTGTTAAGCAACATCTCGCGCATTTTGGAAATCGTGTAAAAACCACGCGCTTCTTCCAAGTGAAGATAGTTTTCAAAAACTCAAAGTAAGCCATATTTTAAGGGGCGTGGTTTTGACCGACTTCAAAAATTTACAAGAAGGTGCTTAATGTGGTTATCAAATTTGGTATAGTTTGGTCAAGTGGTTTAGTATAAGTATTCGATGCGACGCCCAGTTTCCACAAAATTTACAAAAACCAATATTTTTGCTAACTAGCTATTGTAAATATCAATTTTCAGGAAATTTTAATTTTATCGTATGGTGGTGCGCACTTTTAACCGCAACGCCACAGCGGCCGCGAGCGCCAAAAAATATCCATTATGTTACACTTCTAAGGAAAAAACTCATTGCTTACTAAAATATTTAATTTTATGAAGAGTAAAGTCGTATCTATCGGGGGAGAATTCGAGTTATTCAGCCAACCTAAGGTGATTTAGGTCGAAAGTATCTTAGACGGATGTTTCGAACATACAATTTGTTTTTCTACGATATATATGTTACAATTTTAAATCGATTTATAGATAAACAAGTTTGGAAAAAATAACATTTTTGGTTATTTTAAAAATTCGCCAAGTACGAAAATTTGTATGACCCCGCACTCCCCGCAAGGTTAATATTCAAACTGGGGTAGGGATGCCGAAAAAACATCGATGCATCGAATATATCGATATGTTGTCTCGATGCGTCGAAAATGTTCCACTCGATGTATAAAGAGTCGATGCATCGATGTATCGATGCTTTCTTTAAACTGGCATCTCTAGTACATCGAACCGCCAAAATTATATAGCTCATAAAACTGAAAAATATTCTACAGACACATATTAAAAAGTGCAAAATATTGATGAAAATGTTTCGAATTTGTCTAACTTTAGTATAAAGTTTGAAACATTGTTTTACATGATTTTGGTTAAAGCATGAACAATATTATTATAAAAACTAATACAAAATGTTAACTTGAAAAACGTTGTGAATATTTAAATACAAAAATCAACACGTCAACACTTGTTTGACCATATTATATAAGTACATCAAAATAAAAAATTGTTAAATTGTTTGAAATTGGTTTTGTTTTATTTCCATACTGTGAGAAAACTCTATGCGTATCGATGCATCAATGTACGCCCTCCGATGCATCGACAAATATCGATGCAAGTTTCTATGCATCGAGGCGATGAAAAACATCGATGCATTTTTGCCACTAACATCCCTAAACTCCGGGAAGTAATTACAATCTGTTTTTTTTTTGTAATTGAAACTTACCCACTCTAATGTACACCGCGTCTGTGATAATCCATTTATGAAGGCACTGTACTTATATATAATATATATATTATATTTATTGACTTATATTCATATCCAGTGGTAAGTCAGTTAGTCTATTTTAATTTCCGTTATGTTAAACACGACAGTAGTCCTAAAATGGAATTTATCAAAGGATAGAATAAAAAATGATTGATGGAATTTCCGGCGATATAAGTGTACACCTCATCGCTTTAACAATCACCCATCGCTCACCGTAATTTTATATGTATGTAAGTACGAGTTCGTTTTTTGATAAAAATCGAGCACTTAAAACACAATAGAAGCAGGTTTAGCTGTTCATCCTCACGAGTGCAATATCATTTCCTGTATTTCCTGTTGTATTTGTAATACTACTTTACAACACACTCTCGTAGCTTAGCACTTGTGCTTGGGTGCATTGCCACAAGTATGGAAACACATTTGTAAGTATTGAGCAACAACTCTTCACTCTAGTGTCAGAGTCACATACTTGGAAGTGCAGATAAATATGCATTTCGTGCTAAGCCGGAATGTGATTTGTGTGCAGCGCATTCATGCCTTTTATTATTGCTTTCAATTTGAATCCTTTTAAAAATAAAAAAATTACATTTGCTTTAATATCTTGCTTGCTCTGCTGCTATTCTCTTGAAGTCTTGCCAAAATATTTGGCTCTTTTTTTGAGTCTTGGCGTATGTTGCGTACAAAGTTTATTTTTGAAATCTCACATTGAGATGGATTTTTTTTTTTACTTTTTACAGCTTGCAAAAAAAATTGTGCAGTAATGACAACTAAAATTCTATGGAATGCACAGAAATTACTTTGCGATACAAACACACTAACAAACATATCCCTCAGGCACAAACCACACAAATGCAAATACTCTGTTGTGCATATTCTATGAAACTTACTGGCAAAGTAGGATATTCGAACGGATAACCGAATCGCATAGAACTGTCCACACTATTGCTCGTCTATTTGCAAGCATTACTTTTCGCACGCGCGATTTTAGCAGTAGATACATGACTGCGCTTTTCAATTCTTCTGCTGCATATCCAATTTAAAAGATCGCATGTGATATTTAAATTATAAAATGGTCCCTTTTGGGGAAAATACTGACTGTTTCGCTTTAGTGTATACATACATTCGAATTAAAAACTGTCTGAGTGCTCTTCATCGATAGAGGTATATTTTGAACAGAACCAACAATTAGGTATGCCTGGCAGGTTAATATTGTTCAGCTGTTATAATAAAACAGGGCTTATTCGAAATTTTTTTTAGGTAGAGATTCCATATTCGGCCAAAACATTTTTACATGGGGAGAAACTATTTAGGTACTACTATACAGTAGTGCCAGACATTTTTTTTTTTAACTTTCAAGTGATAATAAGAACTGCAAAAAGCCATAAAAAGGTTACTGAATCTGGGGAAAAATAAATTTTTTCTTTAGAAATATCTCTACTAAAGATTTTATAAAAAAAAAACTTTAACTTTATTTTGTTTGCTATGAAAACCCGTCACGAATTTTATTTAAAAAAAACAGAAATACACAGTCCATGAATTCATAACAGTTTTACTTGAAGATCATCCCATGTAAAAGAGGAAAACGACATAAATTTAAATATGCCCTAATTACACTGGATCACAAATTTGGGTTTGGTTTTTGTTCCACCATAGGGGCATCCTATCCATTTTCCATGTAGAATCATTTTTTTCATCAAAAAACAAAAAACCGGAAAAAAATTCAGCGATTGCTTAAAGGTGAGACACTCAATGGCTAGAGGCATCGCCTATGTGTAATTTTTCATACATACAGTGGTGGGGTAAATAGGGACACGATATTTTAATACATTTTTCCTATTTGTCTTTTGTTTATTTAATACTTATTATTATTTTTTTAATGTATAGCCCATTATCTAACAAAAAACATATAAACTCATATATCAAACTTTGTGCAAAAATTATAAAAAATTTGCAAACTTGCAACTAAATTTTAAAAAAAAGCAATTTTATAGCGTATTTTGGCAATTTTTTTAACGCATTTTCTTCCATAAAAAGTATGTTCGACAATTTGATTTTGTATGGAAAGAAGTGCGTAATACATTCAGAATAAAATTTATCAAAAATCAACACGATATTCTACTAAAATTTAGTGGCAAACTACTGCATACTCAAAAATTTTTAAAAATCCGATTAAAAAGTTGAAAATTTAAAAGCAATTTTGTAAAATTTTCATGATTTTTGCACAAAGTTTGAAACATAAACTTATATGGCTTTTGTTGTATGTTTAATGAACTATACTTTTATAAAAAAATAATAAATATTAAATAAACAAAAGAAAAATAGGAAAAATGTGTTAAAATGTTCTGTCCCTATTTATTTTTCCACCACTGTATATGAGGGGAGAAGATCCAACCCCTCCCTCCCCCATTCCACCTCTGGCTACGCCACTGTGTATAACAATAAGCTTAACCGTGATTTTCCGGATCAATCTTCAATATGATGTATGAAACGGCAGATGTGGAAAATATGCCGTGCAAATGCCAAGCAAAATCAGTATGGTAAAAAGTGCAAGACGCAGTCAGCAATAAAAAATCATTAAAAACCAACGCGATTTTTTAGCCGCTTAAAACTTGCATCTGTTTTACTAGAATTAAAAAACCGACCTATTTTTCTAAAAATTCAGATTAAAAAGTTCAAAATTTAGACGTACAAGTATGAACCAAAAAAATTTAACTTGAAAAACATTGCAAACATTAAACAAAAAACACCATGCACTCACTTTTGATTGTCAGTAAACATACATTATTAGCAAATTAAATGCCATTTTCTTCTACTATATTATGCTACACCCCAGCTTGTCAACTACTTTATGCCAATATGCCAAAGACTATTAATTCCACATGCCAACACTGGCATTTATAGGGAGGTCATTGGCATTGCGCATAGGATTACATGCTATTGTGTTAACTAACTGACAAGTGGAATCGCTTGACTCTTCACTTGGAGCAAACAAGGATAAATTAATGTGTGAAAATGTTTATTTGTAAGAATATAAACGAAGAAACGACAGTAATATGACTACTAATAGACATTTAAATTTACTAGCATATGTACACATTAGGGTGATCCAAAACAACTAACCTAGCGAATTTATGGTCTTAAAAGGATTTATTTAATGAGAAGAAAATTATCCCATTTGGAAAAATTTTTATTCCAAGTTTAAAAGGTGTCAGTGTGTAGAGAATTTAATGGCCTACAGGAATATGGTTAACAATTTTTTTCTCAAAGCGTTCAATAGTTATAACATTTTTAAACAAAATAAATTTTTTTTACATGTAATTTACATGGAAAATTTCAAATGCCCCCCAACCTCTTTTAAAAATTTTAACACAAATTTTTCAAAATGGGAGAATTTTTTCTCAGTAAAAGGATTTTAAGTGAAAAATTATTTGTATGCTATGTCTGATGCGTGATTTCCTGCAGTTTCCATAGCTACTAGTAACACAGAAAATGTAGACTATTACAGTGGACGCCCAGAATTTTTAAGTTCAGAAATCTTAATTGTCCAGGAAAATTAAGTAATTTTTTCATGCATGCAACTTTCTAAAATTTTAAGATTTGACTTAAAACTTGACTTTTAGAAAGTTTCTCTCACAATTTGTTTGTAATCGCAGTGGTCATGGACAATTTTTAAACGTGTGCCTGCACACATACCATTTCCTTTCATTCAATCTGCGCGTCAATAAATTATTTAATTTTAAAAAAATTGTAGGTAATTGATTCAAATGTTTTCTGCCGCGAGTTCATGTAAAAATATCTACGTGAAAACAAAGGGGGCCGACTTTGGAACAAACCATAGAAATATTAAATTAGTTGGATGAAGTCGTTGACGCCAATCGGCTGGCTCGTGATTTCGGGGTATCAGAATCTGCGATTAGATTCTACTTCAGAATTAAATAGGAATTAAGTACTTAAATTTTTCGTTTGTAAAATTAATTCAGAAAATCAGAATATTTATCACAGTGTGTCTCTTTGTGAGTAATTGTTTTGTTTACCAGATTAATCAGTTTAGAGCAAAGGTGTTCTCATATCACTTAAGGCGGCTGCTGTGGCTGAGAGGGTAGAGGTGCTTACTACCACTTTCAATTGCAGGGATTTAATCCCTAATCCGGGCAACATCTAAACGTAAAAAGTTTTTTTCCAGGGAAGGTAATCAATATGAGTAAATAATTTAAATCAGCATTTAATCACTATTTTATGTTTTTTTTTTTGCTTAAAAATAATAATTATTATTGAGTTTTATTTTTTCGGTCACAAATAATTATTATTTTATATTTGTTTTTTCGCTCAGATATATTCATTATTTTTTAGTTTAATTTTTCCACTTAAAAATAATGATTATTAATAAAATTAAAAATGCCATACAGACGCAAATTACTAAAATTTTGACTTGAAAAGTTCGGTAGTTGTTCCTTTTATTAGGGTGTCGCTACCTCTGAAAAGGATATAGCTTTTGAATTTTTTGAATAATCATTATTCATAAAATAAAACTCAATAATAAGGTTTATCGTTGAACAAAAAAATAAAAATTGTATTGTGTATTTCTGCCTTGAAAAAGCTTCACATAAAAATCATTTGCCATTTGGAGGCGTCATAAACTTGTAGGTGCCTCCGAAGCGTGGCTTGGTCTATAATAATAATAATAGATTGGCGCTTACACATATGTTAGTGTTTGGCCGAGCTTCTCCTCCGATTTGTGGCGTGCGCCTGGATGTTGTCACACAAAGCGGAGGGACCTACAGTTTAACGCCGACTCCGAACGGCGATTGTATTTTTATAAGAAGCTGTTTTTCATGGCAGAAATACAGTCGAAGGTTTGCTTTTTTTTAGTGTGTATCTTGTTTTTTCTCTTTTTTCCCTATCCACTATTCTCGCGTTAGTCAGATCAGCTGTATGGCCACTGGCTAGCACATGTTGGGCTAAAGCAGTGCTGTTTTTATTCTTCCTAATGTCGGCTTCATGTCGCCTAGCTGAACAGAGNAAATTTTGAAGTTTTAAATGTTAAGTGTACAATAGTTTATTTTTCAAATGTAAGTTTTTCAATGTTTTCTCATAAGTGTTTAAAGTTCAGTATCATGTTAAAAATTGCTAATTGTCATAGATTCAATATAAAATTTGTTACTTGTTTTCTTGTGTGTACAAATGTTTTGTGTACATATTAACAAATTATATTATAACAATAACGTCCTTATGTTTGTTTCTTGTTGATCATTTAATAAAGAAAACGCCCCAGAAGATGCCAAGGAGTTTGGCGAAACGTCGGGCAGCAAAGTGAAGAAAGTTTTTTCTTGCACATAAGCCAAATTGATCAAAATAGCCTAGTACAAACCAACAATGAAAATTTTTCATTCGTAGTGTTAAATAAACTTTTTGAAATAAAACTATTTTTTCATCGAACAATCAAATTTCAAGACATTTTTTAACAACATTACATGGAATAACAAATCTTGATGAAAAAGTTTATGTTTGTTGATTCCGCATAAGTAATGCGTGAAAAACAAAAACTCAAACTTTGGGCGAACAGCTGGAGGACAGTAAAAGGGTAAATAGTGAGTGCAGCCATCAGTCTATTGGTAAACAGCGTAAAACATTACACACTTTCCATTTTTTTTTTTTTTTTTCAATACTTTCTCTTCTTTCCACCAATACGCTATTACTTTCAATTTATGTGACTGCATCGCATAACCTCCATCAAAAAGCAACAACAATTCACCCAGCTCTCGGTAAACGGCGTGTTAAAGCAAAGTACTTAAATACATACATATGTACATATATACAACAAGCAAACGAAGAAGTGACAACTCCAGCTGGCAAAATTGTTGTTAAAATGACCTTAATATGCAATTTTACAAATCCTGTAGAAGTAATCCTTTACGAGAACATTATTCAAATCCCACAAATAGTGAATAAACCACTCAGCGTTTACTACCCTACTCCTTGAAACGCATTTAAAATACATACATACACATGTATGTACATATGTACATACATATTTTGTCCCAGGCGAAAGTTGTGTATCTTGCATAATAAATGAAATGGATTTATCTTTTTATGGCTTTTTCGTTGAGTACTACTTACCTAGTAGCATTCTTTCCTCTTCACTTCTGTCAGTTACTCTCATGTAAGATTAAGTTACGTTTCTTGATTTAATATGTAAGAAGTATGCAACTACTTTTATTACAAACTTTTATTTAACTTGCTCATCCCGTGGTAATTTCCAATCGATTTTTAACTAACTTCCCAACAAGCTTTAGACTAGAAATTTTCAGCATAGTTCCAATCACGATCGCAACGTAACTTAAAGTTTATATTAATTTCCTAGATGGTCCAGGCTTCTTTATACAAACGCGGTCAAAGCACAGTAAAAGTTATAGCCAACAGAGATTAATTTAATAAATAATAAAGAACGTAAAAATACTATAAGTTTTTTTAATATCTGCCAGCGCCATGAAATAAATAGTACTAGTAATTGAATTTAAAAAACTTAAAAAATATTCCAAATCTTGGTCAGAGCTATAAGAGATTCGAGTGATATATTTCATCAAAACCGTGCAGCCGTTTCTGCGTGAAGAGCAGTCTCGTGCATAATTTTATTTTCATCGAATTTCAAATCACCCTATACTAATGAAAACGCTCTTACTGAAAAAAATAACAATAAGTTGTCATTGAAAAACGTCCTCGAGCTCAATAAAAATTGTTGAATATAATTGTTATAAGGCTATAAAATAACAAAAACAAATAACTTAAGGACGAGCACACCTACAAGTTAAACATTCTAAAAATTTAATTATTAACAAAAACCAACAAAAGCAACAACCACATGATCAAGCGAAAATCGTAGCGGAATAGCTGCGCTTGACTGTGTTGGATTAGCAAATGAAAAAGTGGGAAAAAATCAACGATAATTTGCAAGGCTAACTTAGCACAGTGCGTAGGCAACTGGCTGAGTCAGTGGGATCGTCGGTTCGAATCCTACTGAAAGAAGTCTGATGAGGAAATATGGTGATTTCCAAAATAGCTATCACTTTTACCATTTTTTCAAATTGTTGTTGATTTTCCACAATAAGTTGTCATTAAAAAACGGCATCGAGCTCAATAAAAATTGTTGAATATATACATATATATATAAAGTGGTTGAACATTTTTTAAACAGGTTTAACATTTTTTTTTTAGTAATCTATAAGCCATTTTTAAAAAGTGGTTCAAAAAAACCCGTTCTGGTGGAAATTGATGGGTTTAACTGTTTAAAAGTTGCCCAACCTTGTTTTTAATCTACAACCCGCAAAAAATCGTAAGAACCCCGAAAGTTAACATAACGGTAGATAAGACTATTACACAAATTAATCCAACAACTTAACTTTTTTATTTTATTTTTATTTTTTAAATTTCAATAAAAAAGGAAAATGCAAAATGTAGAGAACATAGGGAACCATATATGTATGTATATACCCCAGGCCTTCTGTTCGTCCATCCATCAGCGCCCGCTGCTGATTATTTTTGAAGTTGACCACTCCGCCGCCTGTCGGCGTTAACCTCTAACACGCACATTTGCCATATATGTAACTTTTACAATACTAAAATGGCTGCACTTGAAATGAGCCGTTCAGTGCACAAACTGATTAACTCCATCAACAAAAAGTTGGGAGATGCGATCAAATAACGCACATTTTTTTTTTAATTCCATTTGTATTATAATGTCTAATAAGTAATGTGGTTATAAATATTATGTACTATTGTATGTGATACAAAGTTATTATAAACGTAATAAGCTGTGACTATACCAAGTGCTTTGGCACTTAAATTTAAGATTTTTCAAAAAGTGGAGTTAATCGATGTGTGCACTGAACTGTTCAAATATTGCCCAATGTTGCTCATACGCAACGTAGCACTGAGAACTGAACACTAAAGAAATTAATGTTGCGTTTACTGCTGCTGCTCATTCACTCCATACACTTTCACAAGTCCTACGCACTCTTCATCCCATGACAACACTCTAGTCGGTACCAAGAAAAGAGAAGAACAACTGTTTGTACATCCCACATACATACGAGTATCTCTATGTGAGTACGTAGAATGGGTTAAAATTAAATAACCAATGCTATGTGAACTAAAATTAAATGTTTACGTTCTTTTATTTCTTTGGAATAGCTCTCAGTACAACAACTGCATCTACTTCTTTTTCTGGCTTTTTTGAACTTTTGTCACATTGTCTGTTAATACAAGGATGGTCTCAGCGCAACGCTAATTAGAAGCAGATAATTGCATTTTTTGTTGTACAACATAAACAATTTCCTCTGAACAATTCCTCTTGCAATACAAACTTACAAATTTACAAACACACACATATAAGTTTCATGTGCTGTCGCGACCCTGCAGGAAACTTAATTAATATAAAAGTAATTTATAAACTACTTTATTTTCAATGATAACTAATAGAAATTCTCACTATTTTACCTGCAACGAACTCATTTATTTAACATGGCAATGTCCTAGGAAGCATTCAATTACCTTTTCCTGTATGTATTTTTAACTAATTTCAGATGCATTTGGATTAAACAACTTTAAGGTCTGTCGTTTGAATTCGCTTTCGTTCTGCACTTCACTGATGCTTTTTCATAATTAAGAAAACCCGAAATTAAAAATTTAAAATTAAATGTTTCGCCTAATGAGACTTGAACATGGAGCATACATCTTTGTAAGCTCACCTACAGCAAGACATGTAAATGAGCTATCAAATGTTCCGTTTGAATTGTGTGCAAGCAGCAAGTCGACTGTCCGACTTAAAGTCAGTATGTTTCTTTCGAAAATGCTTGCATAGATGCTTTTTCATACTTCCAAAACTCAAATTGTTTCTTTGAGTAAACAATGTAACGAAATTCGAAACATTTACTCATTGCATTTGTTTTAAAGTAGTCCTTCAATTAGTTGATTTAAAAAAAAAAAATCACTTGCTTCCGTCAGGGTATCATTAACATTGGCATTTCGTTTACTGTGATTACTTTTTACTTCGTCGCTTGCACAGTGTATGGTTCAATATAACTGCTCGGTGAGCTTATCTTTAAATAGTATTGTATTGTTTACTTGTGGCAGCAGCTATCAACAGCGATTTGACCTAACTGCACGCACATCTGTCTCCCGCTGTTTAGCCTTCAGGGTCCACTTGACGCAATGTTTTAGTTGGTGGGTCGTTTCTGTAAAAAGCTGGAACACCGTTTTGTCAGTGTCATAGCCTCACACAAGTGATAGCCCCAACAAACAACAATAAAATCTGTACTTGCCGTAATAAAATGAGATAATTTTAAACAAAAGTCTGGGAAAAGCAAGTGTTAAACGTAATGTTAAATAGTTGACTAACAGACATTTTATCAATATGCAGCCATTTTATCAATATGCAGACAATTTTTCCGATAGCGAAGGATGCAAGCTTTAAAATTCGTCCTATTTTATGCAGTATGGAGACAACTTGAAAAAAAACTGCAGGGAAATACTCAAATTTTAAATGACACAAAAAAAATGCCGAGAAACGAAACTTAATTTTGGCTCTTACGTTATGGATCTATCTATCGTTTTTTCAGATCAGTTCATTTCTCCAAGATATTTTAATTTTTATAAAAAAAAAAAAGTTAACATGGAAAGAATTGAAAAACTATTTAGCACCACTATTTTTGTGTTAAATCCTATTCTGTTCCCAAAGAATGAAGCTACTAACGATGAAAATTCGTTGATAAATAAAGCAATTTTCAATGGTCAAAATAAAATGAGCTATAATTTTCTGTACGAGAAATAATGTTACCATATGCCACATCGTCCATGGACGTACTCGTACATAATCGTATATGTTGTATAAGTAATGTGACCGACCGTACTTCATTCGGAAGTACAGTACTTATTTTTTAGCTCTTGTACTTCGTACGTACGCTGTACAGTCAAATGTAATTCTTTGTCTGGGCGATAAGTTGAAATCGCCGGGGTCCGATGGCATCATTCCTGCAAAGCAGCTGCAAAGCGCTCTGGAGGTGTCTTGCATTTGTTTGGCTTCTATTTATGCGAACTGCGTGAGGACCGCCTACATTCCCAAGACTTGGAGGGTAGTCACTGTTGCGTTCATCCCGAAGGACAGAAAAGGCTCTCATGCTCCCTAAGGATCTTGGGCTTATCAGTCTTCATTTTTGCTAAAAAGTTTAAAGAGACTGATAGATACCTGCACATACACTGAGGGAAATAATGCATAGCGAAAATTAATACTTGATATTTGATTTGTGGTGTTGGTGGAAATTCAACATTTGAAAGCACATTTATATGTCATACTGTAGGTGAGTGAGCAAAAATGCTTGCCACAATTTGTTTATATCCAGAGAGGGTTAGGGTTCGAATTCCACTGCAGGCATCATGCAAATTAAATGATATATATATATTTTTTTTATCTTGAATATTCACTTCAAGAATGATTTTTCAGAACGAACGCAGTCACTTTAATATGCGCGTAATTGAATTAAATATTTAGCAATATATAGTACTTTCGTTCACATTTATAGTAAGACTAGTTAGTAGTAAAAGCTACTTCGTCGTGACTATCTTTCAAGAGCTATACATGTTTTTTGCAAGAAAAGGTCGGTGGATACCGCCCGGCACATATTGGTAAAGTGGTTAGAGGAAGCGATCACGCATAAAGATTATGAAGTAGGGGTCTTCCTCGATATCGATGGGACATTCAACAATGTCAAGTCTAATCATAATTTTGGGATTGAAACCAATCTAATAAGGCTTATATACAGCTTACTTCGTGACATAACTGTCGTGGCGGAGTGCGGGAGTACCTATGTATATATATGTATTATTTTATTTCACATTTTTTATTTTATTATTATTTTATTTAAATTTTGAGAGTATAATTTTACTGAAAAACTTAAAGACAACTAACTAAAAACAACTTTAAAAAATATATAGGAGTTATAATTGACTGAATAAAAAAAATTAATGAATATTGTACTAGCCGTGGGATTCGAACCTACGACCTCGCGGCTCGCAAATCCGCACTACTGCCGTCTGTCAAGATACACTTTTGATCAGATCAATGCGCCATTAATCCGGATCAATGTTGCCGTCTGTCTATTCCTAAAGATTAATGTGACCAACTATTTCACAGCTCAAAGAAGTACAGAAACTGAAAACCGAAAATAGTATGAGTGTAATGAGAAAATCGTAAAACAGAATATGCGAAAACGGTAACAGTGTACCAATTCAACAAATAAATTAATAATTTAATTAAAAATGAATATTACATATGTATTATTCAAGACAAAGCGCTTATTCCCAGCTATTTACTAATCGTACAGAGACAAGTCATGTATGGAATTAAGTGCTCGATCTGAAACTTTGCACGAACATTTCAGATTTAAAAATCATTAGACCACTTTTGAAATATTTGCATGAAAAAACGCTTAAAGTTTTCCATTGAACGAAGCATTGCTACCAGTGCTACCGCGAATCATATTTAGTGGTAGCCAAAGTTAAAAAAAAAAAAGTAATGTAAAAAAAAATTTTTACTTACATATACATATGTATATAAGTATACACGCAAACATTTTCAATAAGTAATGGTATTGAAAAACAATGAACTCTGGAAAAAAAAACAAATTTTTTATCCAACCAAAAACCCTTTTTGTATATACGACACCAGCTTGCAAATAACTTACCAGCATGCTGGTATAATATTTATTTCTTTACAAATGAGGTCGAGGAAAGATCGAAATGATTAGAGCCGAAATTTCATAATTTTTCTACCATTTTGTTAAACATTGTTTTGTTTTTTGAATTCACAACTGCAATATCGTGAACTTAATCTTCCACAAACACAGCTTTGACTCATATAGTGCAAGAAATTTCAATACTTATGGAGCGTTGAGAGAGCGTTTTCGGAGCACTCCGAATATGGAGTGAAAAGGGACTCCCATAACGTTAACGCCTCGAATGGGTCTTTTCGGAGTATAAAAGCTGTTGACGTTATAGCAGTTTGAAATGCATTTAGAGGTAAACAATAATGCATAAAAAATTACTTGTGTCTAACTTCAGAACTTTTCAGAAGTTTTTAATAGAAAATATGCTAGATCCGGCAAAGAATTCCATAGAGCGGGCGCAAGGTGGTTCCAAACCTAAAGGGAACGTATTTTAAACAAGATAAAAAATATTTTTTGTATCTATTTTTACTGAATAATATGTAAATAATTTTTTAATTTAGCGTTTTTCAATAAAAATAAATTAATACTTATTAATTATAACAAAATAAAGAACATTTTGAAAATCATAAAGTCCCCTTTACAGTCTATTATCGGACTCCGCTGGTATGCTAGGAACAATATTTTTAAACAATTTAATTATTTTATTTGCAATTTTACATCAACGATTTTAAAATGCCGGAAAACTTAAATAAATGTGGGAATATTTCAAATTTCTTTTGCGAGTTAGAGAAGGTCGACAACTCTCCCCAGACTCAAAAATTAAGATAAGTATAATAAGAGTCTATTTCGTGATATGTAAGTTTAATCAAAACCACTTGAAGGATTGAGCAATTTCGTGTCCAAAAAATAAGAACTGTACGACAGTTAAAGAGGAAATAGTTAATACGTTGCCCGGATAAGAAAATGTTTACTGTGGCATCGATTGTGTAGTTTCTGAATATCCACAGGACCAAGTAAGATTCGCCACAGAATTTTTAAACTCTCTAATACCTTTTAATTTTTCTTGATTGAGTAGCCATTTGTAATGAAATGTGTCAGCTAGAGAAGTGAAAGGATTGAAAGTCATAATTTTTTAACTGAGATGAGTAACCTTTTGAAATTTTCCGAAAAAGTTAAAGAAAATTCAGCTTAAAAGGTGGTACCAAGGCATATCAAATAGGTATTAGAGCAAAAACTCCATTAATGTGTATTTCGTATTTTTCTTGTCTTACCTAAAGTGCGACTTTCTTTTTTAGTAAATTTTGTTTGGTTCTCGAAGCATTCATCCATCATATGCAAGGCCCAGTGCTGAAGAGTTACGTGAACGTTCCAAACGTTGCTTTTCAATTGCTTGTTTTGTATGGGAAAAGGTTTCACATGAAAAAAATTTTGAAAATTTATATTTTTTTTTTGCGAGAAGAAATTAAAAATATTTAACATTTTAGAGACCGAATAATTTGAAAAAAAAAAAAAATCAAATCGGCTGCTCTACTTATACTACCTGTTCAATGTGCCTTGGGTTAGTACAAAAAACTGCAAATAAGTACATTTGACTGTACTTCGAAGTACGAAGTTCAACGGCTCAAAAAGAAGTACTGTACTTCCGAAAGAAGTATAGTTGGTCACATCAGTTATGACACTCTTGCCGCAAATCTGCGATATGTAGTTCTTATGCATTTATTTTGTATTCTGCTACCTGTGACAGCTTTTGGTTGTTGTAGTCATAGTCATAGATATCTATTCGTTGTGGATACAATCATTGTTACTCCAGCCAATCAATTTTCTATGCAACAAACACCCTCTCCTACATACTCATCTGTCATTTTTTGTTGGCTTAAATAACTGCAAAATTGGTTTTTGTAATTGAAGAAAGACTGAAAATTTCCAGCAATGAATAAAATGCCTTTCATTTATTTTGATATATGTGGCTAAATTACGACTATGTTGCTCTCATATCTCACTCCTGTTTAACCGATATCATACGAGTACATAGTTTTCAAATCTGAGGGCGTATGAAATTCTTAGGCACTTTAAAACTGTTTTATTGATTTACATTGGCTACATTCAGTCATGTGGTAGAATGGTAACAGGCGTAACCGAATCGGACCTAATCCAAAATTTGTTTAAAATTAGTTTCTTTATTTATTGATTTTTTTTTTATTTTATGCCAAACAACAGAAAATAAGAGTTAAACGAACACGGTAAATTTTTAAATCGTAATATGTACATAAGTTTATAGATATATATGTATATATATCCAGTTGTGTTTGAAGGTAATCCACATTCATTTTATTATTGTTGATACTTACTTTTTTATTTCAACCCTTTGGGAAATGTTCAATGTGTCAACGCTATGTCACATGTGTGTAAGCTAATTTATTGAACTCCTGCTTTTCCAGCCACAAAGGGTGCGAAAGTTCAGCTTTATGATATTATTTACGCCAATTAGTTCTATTTTAGGAATATTGATATACCCGAGTGCACTTGTGCACATGGCTACATTAACTTTGTTCACATAACGGTTGTTTGTAACAGCCAAAACGAATCGAGATACATATGGACAAATGTTTACACAAATGATCAGAATGAAAAGAGCAGTCGATTAAGCCATGTCGTCGCCTGGGTAAAAGATATATAATTTCCCAGCCAGCAAGAAAACGTACATTTTACGAACATTATGTTTTACGAGGGATTCTCGTATCGCCAAATAGTTAGAGAAAAGCTCGTAAACGAAAAAACAAAAAAAAATATAATATAAAGAGGCTTG
Organism: Rhagoletis zephyria; assembly: GCF_001687245.7. Classification (NCBI taxonomy): domain Eukaryota; kingdom Metazoa; phylum Arthropoda; class Insecta; order Diptera; family Tephritidae; genus Rhagoletis; species Rhagoletis zephyria. The sequence goes on from NW_016157200.1 coordinate 43,588, forward strand.
TAGTAATTTGTCAGCACAAGACAAAATTTTAGTTTTTTTGACAATTTTTCTTCAATCACAATATTTTATAAGTAGTTTGTTAAATATTCAAAATTATTAAATATGTGATTTATTGGCAGACTGATGCAAACGCCAAGGACGATCTACCACTTTCTTTTATAATTAAACTTCTTGTAAGTAGCTACTACATATTTAATTCAAAAATAAAAATTAATTTAACGAGTTTTGCAATTCTTTCACAGGCTGCGCGGAGTAACACTAAAGGATTTAAACGTTTAATTCCCCTATCTCGTAAGTTTATAGTTATTTATTTTTTTAATTTGCTAGTTTATTAGGTCTTTGCAGTTATTGAACTTAATGTTTTATTGATAATATGGCTTCTCAATTAAAAAGGCGTGCGAAATCCGAAGCCTTATCCGTACGAGCGTCAATAAATGATTCATTAAAAAAAAATTATTACAGATGAGGTAGCAAAACTTTTCTCGTGGAAGGGAACTGGTACCAAAAGCAGCGCTATTGGTTTGGCAACGACTGCGGCAATAAGAAGTACGGATCATAATATTATTTATTACCACTTTTTACTTAATTAAATTTTCCGGTTTCCAATGGAGTTTAATCTTTCACTTTATTTTCTTAGGTGCTTTTCGTCAAAAATTTAACTCCCACGAAGAAGTTTTTATTTCCGTTTCAAAGAAGCACTTCCAATATGCACACGACCGGCAAAAAAAATTGGCAGCCTATCGGCAAAAAAGATAAAAAATAAATTCAGCAACTTTATAATATATATTAAACCCCTCTTATTTAATTGTTAATTTGTTAATAGATAGTTTGTTAATATTTATTTATCTGAAAATATCTTCACATATACAGTGCCGGGAAAAAATATTGGCACAGAGAATTTTTCGCCATGAATGCAAAGTTTTTTATTCTGATTTCTTCTCTAATTGTTTTTTATAAAAATATAGTTAGTATGAAGTTCTACTTTCAAATCAGATTTTTTAGAAAAATTTTAAGTATGCAGTTTTATAGCCCATTTAATTTTAGTATAATAAAGTGCACGCTTGAATAGCTAGAGAACCTCTTTGTTTTTTGACAATTTCTTATACGCAGTTTCTTCCATACAAAAAAAAAATGTCGCACATAATTTGCATGGAAGAAACTGCGTGAAAAAATTGCCAAAAATCAACGCGGTTTTCTGGCAACTTCAAGCTTGCACTATGTTATACTAAAATATAATGGGATTTAAAACTGCATACTTAGAATTTTTCTCAAAAATCTGATTTGAAAGTAGATCTTCATACTAACTGTATTTAAAAAAAATAATGTGCGAAAAGAAATTCAAGTAAAAAACTTTGCATACATTGCGAAAAATTCTCTGTGCCAATACTTTGATCCGGCACTATAAATATTTATTAATTATAATTCCATTCAATAAAAGAACTACAATAATTTGAATTAATTAATTGCCTTTATTTTTAGCATTCAAAAACAGTAGATAAAGCAGTGTAGAAAAACGCTTTTTTAACGTAAATTAATCGTTTACGAGACTCGTTTACAATTAAAAAACGGACGTAAAAATATTCGCATACGAATGCTTTTTCGATCCGTTTACGACTGTTCGTAGGCGATGCACAATTTAAAGCGAAAAAGTGCTCGAAAAAGAGTCGTAAACGGCTATCATAAACGATTTTTAATCCGGTTTTTCTTCGAGAAAATATCCAATTACGAGCTTGTTTACGATGATTTTGCTGGCTGGGTTACTCCAAGTTAATAGTTACAACAATACCCTAACAATAAATAAGACTTCTATAGACTTTTAGGCATTGGGCATAGCACTGTCCACTTTATAACTACAAAGGTATACCCCGGTAACCGCTTAATCGATTTGTACCTAACTAGGTTCAATTATATCATTAAGTCTAACTCAGCTTACTAACGGAAATGGTTGAAATCGGATAAACATCCCTACTTATCATGCAAAAGTAGTTCAGGGAAAGTTGAAACGACGACATTTGATACCTAATATAAAGTTCGATTTCGACCGAACTTGTAATTCTTTACTTGTTTAAAATAATTTTTATTTTATGGCGAGAATACTAGATATTTATTTATTATTTTTAAATTAAATTGGCTGGGTTAATTTTAGGCATAGAAAATCATTTTTAATTTATTACAAGAACTTTAAGATAGTTTACAACAGAAAAACACCTGTGTATGTGGCCTTCCAAATTTCATAAAATGAATTGACTTTTACCCCTTTCACTTGCTTTAGCTAGGAATATGCCATATGAATATTTATTTACTTATGATGTATATATCTGTATTTACCTATGTACTTGTACATGCACATAGGTACTCACTAGTTTATGCTTTTACTTTAACGAAATATGTAGATTTTATATTTTATGTGGCAGAGACTCATTCAATGTCATCCGTAATTTGTCATAGCAATGACATAAATGCATGAACTCAAAGTATCTATACTCTGCGAGTAGAAAGCTCGACAAGCATCTGCAAAAGGTTTCTTACTTTACATTTGTATGTATGTATATAAATATGCAATACATACGTCCTCGACGGCATTTTGTCGAACGAAACGATACCAGTAAATACAAGTACATACATACTCCATACTTTTCGACCGATGCCAAGTAATTTTGGTATCGATACTTTTGAACCGAGTACTGATTAGGTATCGGAAGGAAGTACTTGTATCGAGACCCGATTCAGTGACACTTATTATTCCCGGACTTTTATTTTGTAATCTAATTATTATTGTGAATATCTAAACATTTTTGGCAGTTTAGTTGCCAATAAAAAAAGTCCTACAAATAAAGACCTATTATCATCTCATTAACATATCGCTAGCTTGAAGTTAAACGTTACTAAGTCCACTTTTTGTGAAAACCCATATTTTGATACAGGAAGCAAGTGTCTAAATTAAAAATGCAACGCTTTCAAAAGGATTAACTAACTTGCTTGTTTTATTTCTTCATGTTCATATTCAATCAAAGGCAAATTGACTTAGTCCAAAGAGGCGCAGAAAAATCGCTAAGCTCACAACAAATTCGAAATCTTTTACTTTACAACGAAACCTTCTGCAAAATTCTTGAAGGAAATGTTTTGAACAGTTTTTTTCCTCCCCTATAAATTTTCTACACACATAACATTTGAAATGGAAACTGCTGTTGAACAGTGTTATAATGCAAATAACTTTTATTATTTACATAATTAAATTGTATGAAATAAATTATAAAATAATTGGTTTTGATCTCAATCACAAGTTCAAAAGAAAATTCTGTTACCGAAATTCTGGGGACCTTTTAAAAAACCACTTATTGGACTTTGCACTTTTTTCTTGTTTTTTGGGAGGCCATCCTAGTAAAACATGTTTTAAAACTTGAAGTTTTTCTTAAAGTAAAGTAAAGTTAAGTACCATTCATCTAAAATCAAAAATTATACTCAAGTAAGTTATTTTGACAAAAATTCATGGAAATATGACAACGTTTTTTTAGTACAAACAATTCTTATATAGGTACAAATATCGATATAAATAGGTATCGATACTTTTAGCCCGATACTTAGTAGGTGTCGATACTTTCTTTCGATGCTACTCCCAAGTACAGGTATCGATACTTCCATGCTATCGTTTTATCCCTAAACTCATTAAAGCTGAAGGATAAAACCCTACACAAGAAAATCTACATTCACTTCTAAATAGAGCGTGATTAAGTAAAATGAAAAGTTTGGTTCTTCGTTCTTTTTACACGATTTGACCAAATTAGGCCGCCAAAATTATATTTATGTTTTTATTTATTTTATTTTATTACTATTTTATTATTTATTTATGTTTACAAAATACGTGTTACGACATTTAAAATTGTGAACGTTTAAAATCAAGAAAATAGAGTGGGAGGACGTCCAATTATTTCACTAAAAATAACAAAAATATAGCTCCTTAAAGTTTTACATCGATAAACTCTATGTTGCCGTGGGCCGATTGTACGTGTTCTGTTAACAAAATAAATAAAATTAAGTTAAAAGATCTCCTACAATAAGGGTATAAATCGAAATGGTTTTAAAATGGCTTTATTTCTAAATAACCAGTGGGAAGGTCACAGCCCATTTAAAAACCAAATTCAACTTTAAGGGACTATGACTCAAATTTGTATTACAAAAATAAAACGTGGCAACCCTCATCAAAAATATTTCTGTACTAAAGCTCTTACAGCCAGACAGGTAAATGTGTTTTCAAATGTTCAGTTTGGATTGTGTGCAAGCAGCAAGTCGATTGTCCTATTCTGCATTTAATTTCAACTACTTTAAAATGAACTCATACTTCCAAGACACAAATTCTGAATTTGAGTAAAAAGAGTATTAAAATTCCGAACATTTACTCCTTGCATTTGTTTTAAAGTAGTATTTCAATTAGTTGATTTAAAACAAAAAAATCACGTGTTATTGTCAGGGATTCTTCAATGATCCTAGATGTACTTATTAGCCCTGAAAGAGTATCCTTGTATTAACATCGCAAATTTGCAGGATCATTTTCTCAAGATTTTTACCTTGCGATAAAAATAACTTATTACATTTTTGTATAGTAATGTGCAATTTTAAGTCGCTAAGGTTTGCCATTAATTTTTGGCATTTTTTTTTTTGTTCACTGTGGTACGCATTATTTTCATACAAAGTATGTTCGCCCATTTTTTTTTAAAGAGAAGCAAATGAGGAGCACTTTCCACCAGCACTTTATTACACTCAATTAAATAAGTTACAAAACTGCAACCCAATTTTTTTCTAAAGATTCTAATTAAAAAGTGTAAACACGCCCCTGAAGATGCTAAGAAGATTAGCGAAACGTTGGGCCCTAAGTGAAATAACTTCGGTTTATTTACACTAAATAAAAGAGATCAGAAAAGCCTATCACAAATAAATTTTCAAAAAGTGTGAAATTTTTGTAATGTTTTGCACAAAGTTTGAAATTGGGTATTATATGGTTTTTGTTAGGAAAAGAGCTTTGCTTTCATAAAATAAATAAAAAATAGCCAAAACTTACTAAGATATCAAGTCCTAATTTCTATTTTGGTCACTCAGATTAGAAAATAATAACTGTTTATGAAGAAAATTACGATCGTATACAAACATAACTTAAAACTCACTCATAGGCATGCCATTTCAATGAGCTGTTAAGGCGTCGAAACACCGAGTACGGGGCATTTAAAGACATACAGAACACTTGGCGTCCCGTATAAAATATATAAATTACCAGGACAATGGTCCGTAAAATACAGGACGGATGGTCACCGTAGCTATAAGCTTATAATAAATTTCGTTTATTTCATGACCACACTTCTTAATTTATACAAAGATATGTATATACGAAGACATATAATTGAAAAACCCATTAAAACAAATTAAAAGATAAAGTTGCGATTAAAATAATAGCAGCAAAATTCAAAATTATGCTGTTGGCAATTTATCTTTATTTATTTATTGTTAATACTTTTCATTTAAAATATGGATCGCTCTATATCGGATACCATAAATAAAAGTTTCAAAGCTTGCACAAAGTTCACAAAAACTAGTTAAACTTAACTCATCAAAATTTCGATTTTTTATAAAATTTTCTAGAAATATTTCGATTATGCAGTCTTATATCCTATTGAATTTTAGTATAATAAAGTGCAAGTTCCAAGTCGCTAAAAATTACCACTGGCCTTTTAGAGTTTTTTTTTTGTGGAGGGTGTTGTGCATTTTCTTCCATATAAAAGCCAGTTTTGTCCATGCGTTTTATGGAAAAAAATTCGCAACACCCTCCAAATAAAAAATTCTAAAAAATCAACTGTAATTTTTAGCTATATTTTTGTTACAGAGTTGCATACAATAATTCTTGCTAACGACCTACTCACAATAGCTGCGTTAAAGCATGACCATGTTGAGATGAGGTTTACAGTGAATAATGATAGTGTCGAAAATTCGGCAAAAATCTTATCCCGGCGGAACATTTCAAATTTAATACAAAATACGGGACGTCCCGGCAAATATGTGACATTTGGCAACGCTATCCCTATCCGTATTTTTAGGTATTTAGTTGTACTATCTATTTATTCCAGTTTGAAAAATGTCAATAAAATAGGAATAGCTTTGCGTGCAATTTTATGAATTTGTAATAAAAGTCAAGAAATACCAATTTAGAAAAATAACTGACAAAAGAAATATTGGCAATCAAGAATGGGAATAGGTAAAATTATCCCCGCCGTCTGTCTAGTGTTAAAGGCTTTAAATTGAAAAATACAACGACCGTAGTAACTGAAAGAGAATACAGCAATTTGGCATGTCTAGTGACACTACTGTGTTACCACTTCTGGAGGACACACTGTAAAAGTAAGCATGTGGAAATTGAAGAAATGCATAAATTAACGTGCAATGAAGTTAACCGCAACGAAAAAAGGCTACTTCGTTAAAATGCAATGAAAGCGTTGCCCTTGAGGCAGCCGGAAATTGACATCAGGAATCAGGTTGTTGACTGAATTAACAAGATGTTGTCAACGTAGATTGATTGGTTCGCGGAAATAAATATTTCACAGAAAAAATCATTGGCCAGTCAGAGTTATACAAAATATACATATGGGGTATTTCCAACTGAGTGTACTGTTAAACAAAATTATTTCATGTTTGGATTTACTTTAAATTCTGTTCTTTTTTAACTATAAGTTAAAGGTTTTTGTTATTTATGGTCCTATAACAATTTTATTCAACAATTTTATTGAGCTTGAGACCGGTTTTTAATAAAAGCTTTTGTGGAAAATCAACAATAATTTATAAAATGGTAGAATTGATAGCTATTTTGGGGACCACCACATCTTCTCATCAGACTTCTTCAGTGGGACTCGATCCAAAGGCCACAGCTGACTCCGCCTGTAGTCTACATATTGTGCTAAGTTAGCCTTGTTGCTTTTGCACTTTTTTCCATGTGAGCCAACTACAATCAAGCGCAGCTACTCTGCTGCAATTCACACTTGATCATGTGGTTGTTGGTTTTTGTTAATAATGCTATTTTTAGAATATCTAACTTTTAGGTGTGCACGGCCTCAATCTAAATCTATAAGTTAAAGTAAAAAGATGTTGAATTTTCAAGATTTATTAATCGTGGAGACTTCATTTGAACTGAGGTTAAGTTGTAGTGGCTGTCTTTAGGCCCTAAGCCCATTTTGATGTCGCTTTGGTTCGATGTCGACCGTGCTTCTAAAAGAATAATCAATTACTTTTATTTACAAAGGTTTGAAGATAGCACATTTTCGTCAATACATGTATCTAAGTCTGAAAGAAAATGGAAATTGTTTTTATAAAGACATCGTTGCTTGATTTTGGTCGTTTTTGAGAGTGGTAGAGAAAGCCCTTTTCATTTCGGCCGATTCGAAACAAGTCGTTCACTGAAAAGCTCATTCTTTCTCTTAGAATTCCCATAAGACAATGGCAAGTAATGATTTCATCGGCCACCTGAGTTGAAAGCGTTTCTGTAAATAGAATAAAGCCGCTTAACCAAATCTTTTATTTTTATATCTGGACCAGATTCATACTGCCTCACATATTGGTTCTGAAGTCGATAATTCGTTTGCCAGTTAGTCGATGTAATTTTAAAGTCACCCTCCAGGATGTTAGATGTCAGCTAGTTTTTGGATTATGTTTACATTCGATAGATATTTTATAGGAAGACAAGCAGCATTCAATAGAAAATGACTTATTCTTGTTGATAAGGTTAAATACAGCGAGGCTTTCTTAATAGCCACATATCAATTCGGCTTGAAACACACTGCAGTGTTCTGGCAATCGAGGACATGATTTAGGTGAGAGGTTTTACACCATTTCCTACCCTCTCATCCTGCTTGTTATTTATGAGTGACCAGATTTGGTGGTCCTCCATTTTTCCGGAGTTTTCTCGAAAGCCTTGGTTGGGATGGATTGCAGCCTATCGGTAAATGAGCCCTGTGACAGCACCTTTCGTAAACGATTGGCCTCAACTAGTTCGGTTGGCTTGATTGCTATATCAGTGCTCCACCAATGAACTTGTGAATACGCAACTGTGTCAAGGTGATTTCCTATGAAAAGGTTGCTGCTGGTGTTTTCTTTTTCTATAATAAATACCATGGCAGCATTATAATTAAGTGCGTACGTACTTTCACAGAATTTAACATACAACTCATTAAGAATACAATTGTTAAAATAGCACTGAGTTTTCATTTAAGTTGGAGCGAAATCTGCTGCCTTCGTTATCTGCCTGCCGCTTCTTTGCGGCAGACGACAATTAATTTGTTATGGATTTTCATTTCATTCCCAAATTGGTTTTACAATGCCTTATTTACTCTGCCAATTTGTTATACAAAGTGCTCGTTAAAAGAATATATATGTATACATTAAGCTGCACCTATAATACAAAAATTGTAAATTTAATCGGGACACCCGTGGATACATCTTCCTTAAAATCCGGAGCTGATGGAAGCTTTTTATCTATGAATTCGTAATCAGTTTTTTTTTTGCTTTGTGTAATACTATTAAATTTTGTGAAAGACGATGTTTGTGACATCTAAGACTTTGGACTCAATAACCCCCAAATTAAAAAGTATACTTATTTTTGGCTTAATATAAATTACATAGGTCCGCGTTAGTGTACATACATACATACACTTACTTGTTTGTTAATGCATACTAGCGGTTAAATGCTTATATAAACCTTAAAATACTTACACGCTTATTCATTTAAATTTAATTAAATTTTCGCAGAAGTAGCAAAGATTAAAATCTGTAAATATTTTCTCGTTTTTTTTCGCAGGTAAGTTTCCAGTCGGTGACTTGGCTGTTGTCCTGAACCTCTTATCGCAGTTTTGTTGCTGCCATTGTAGGCTCATTTTAATCGAATTTTACTTCCATGATATTGGCTGTTGAACAATAATTAATTTTATTGATGGCATTCGAACTGGTAAGATAAATTTATTTCAATTTGATTTCTACAGGTCATATGAATAAAATGCTCCTACATGCGCACATATACATACTTGGCGGATTCCATGTCAGTTTATCAAACTAATTCTCATGACTTGTAGGGATTCGGGTGTACTTTTTGATTAACTTCCAAAAAAGGAGGAGGTTGTCAGTTCGTCGGAATATTTTATTTTTCTTTATCTTATTTTTTATGTATGTTACCGCATATTTTGCATCGGAAGGGTAGTGTCTCAGAGGTGGTCCTATACTAATCTTAGATCCGATCATTGGATCATGAAAAATTAACGGTACTCCTAAATTTTTATATGAGAATTGAAGTCGGTTTTGTTTTTTGCTTAAAAGTTATTTGTTTATATATCTATTACTTTAGAAGTAATAACAAATTTCACCGAATATTTTTTTTTATTTTAAAAATGTTGGACTTGTTTTGTATATTGTAACTCTAGTTCTAACTGAATTTAGATTTTCGAAAATGAACGCATTTGTTTTTGGAATATTATTGCTAAAATTAACATCAACAAAACAATATCAAAAATATGTGTATACTTCCTCTTAATTTAAAAAATTTTTGAAAAAACCTAATATTAAATTTGTTTTCAAAACTGTTCTACATATTAGCGCAAATGTGCTTTACATGTTCCGTAAGTTTCCTTTTGGGACCTACAACTGTTTTGCAAAAGATTGCCTACAACCAGTGTGACCAGGGTTGCCACTGACGAAAAAAAAATACCATTCACTTGAGAAAAATCTACCAAATCTGGAAAATATCTACCAATAAATTTTTTTCCGGCAGAATATCCATTCGTTAGCAGAACTTGTTCCACAACTTTTTCATTCAAAGAATCTTCAAGAAATGGACGTAGCTATTTTAAAACCAAAGTTAAGAAATTTAGATTTTGTTGTGGATCTCGGCAGAATATCTTTATTGCGGATCAGATAATGGTAACGCAGGGATATTTTGCCAGAATCCGCAGTAAAATCTACGTTTTGCTAACTTTAGTCATACAGTTATCATGCTCGTTTCTATAGGTTTTTAGGCTAAAAGAAAAATTTCGCCGTACAAATATTATTAATATTATTATTATTATTTCATTTATAAATATAATTAAAATTACAATATTGATATATACGCACTAGCTTCCAGGATATCGCCTTACAAATATTATTTCCAGATAAGTAAAATATCCGGATCCGCAATCAAATTTAAATTTTTGCGAAAACCCGATTTAACACATTTTTTAATATACCTCACCATAAGTTTCGGAAATCAAATTACAATAAATAAAGAAGTATAAGTTCGGGCGAAATCGAACTTTATATACCTGGTGCAGGTATCAAATATGATGATGCATGATAAAGAGGGATGTTTACCAGATTTCAAACGTTTCCGATAATATGCAGAGTCACACTTAATGATATAATTAAACCTAGTTAGGTACTAATGGATTAAGTGGTTACCGAGGTACACCTTTATAGTTATAAAGTGGGCGGAGCTACGCCCAATTCCTAAAAATCTATAGCAGGCTTACTTATTGTTAGGGGATTGTTGTAACTATTGTCGTCATTGAAATATCGGAGTTTTAGTATTTCTGAAATTTACTGTTATACGGGAAGCGGCTGTATTTTTAGATCAATTTGAATAATATTGCGCCACGCCTATTATCCAAAAATTTATGATAGTCTAATTTTCTGCTCAGTTATTCCCCGATTTCAAAGATTTTCACCAGATTTCTTAGCAAGACCCTACCCAAGCCTCGTACCGAGTTTTATAGGTATTGGTGAAGTGGCTACTGAGATACAGCATTTCGACTGCTGAGTGGAAGATCGACCTGTCTCGGCAGCCAGTTCGAAAACGCCTTATCTCAAAAACTTTTCAAAAACGTCCTATTTCAGAATTTGGTTGTAGAGCGCCCTATTTCAGAATTCGTTTCAAAAACGCCCTATCTCAGCTGCCGATTCAAAAACGCAGATAGGGCATTTTTTGAATCGAATAGGGCGTTCTTCAACCAAATTCTGAGATAGAGTTTTTTTCAATAAAATTCTGAAATAGGGCGTTATTGAAAAGTTTTTTGAGTCAGGGCGTTTTCGAACTGGCTGCTGAGATAGGTCGATCTTCACTCAGCAGTCGATTTCATCATAAGTGGCCAGTGTCACCCACATTTTCCAAAAATCTTGTAATAATATTATATTTTACCACAATTATACCGTACGTACTAATTTTCAACAATTTGCATCTATTGTTTACTGAAATGTCACAGTTTTTGCATTTCTCGAAAATACCGCTTTATGGGAAGTGGACATGGTTACAGACCGATTTCGTCCATTTTCAATGCCAACCTGCCTTGGACAAAGGGCAACCTACATACCTAATTTCGTAGACATGGCTTAATCGACTTCTCTTTTCATTCTGATCATTTATGTGTACATTTGTCCATATCTATCTCGATTCGTTTTGTCTGTTACAAACAACCGTTATGCGAACAAAGTTAATATACCCTTGTACACAAGTGCGCTCGGGTATTAAAATAATAAATGGCTGACATAAAAAATATAAAAGGGAAATTCACGAATTAAAAGGTAGTATTTTATGGTTACATATGTACATATACTATGTTACTTCAAACAATTTGGAATGTATTTTGGAGCTGAAGTATATTTAATTTAACTAACTAATTCTTCCGTAGAAACTTACTATTATTATTTGTCTTAACAGATTCATGAATTTCTAGCAATGGCAAAAATTCGAGCTAACAAAATAAAGAAAATATACTCGTATTCTTACACACGCCATTCTTTTTCAGAACGAACGCTGTCATTCCAATATGCGCGTAAATGAATTGAATAATTATCAATATACAGTACTTTCGTTGACGTTTCTGATTGATTTTAATACTTTTTTTTCAGGGACGTGAACCGGATGAAAAATTTGGTCGGTTAGGTTCAGCGCTTCGAACCATTTCTGCACTTTTGGATTGGTTCGTCAAAGCGGTTTTTTGGTCTTTGAACCGGGTATTCGTCGGTTCGGTTCAACGGTTCGAAAAATAAAAAAGTTGAAAATAAGTTGAAACGAACCTTTAAGGAAAGTGGTTCGGTTTTCGATTCGGATCAAACATTTGTGGAAAATTTCGGTTCGGTTAATGTTTCAGTTAATTATTAGAAAAAAGCGGTTTACCGGTACAAAACGGGCTCACGTCTCTGTGTTTCCCCTCAGTGTATGTATGTAAAAAAATTGGAAAGGCGTAGGCCATGGGGGGGGTTAATTTTTATTTCGGAAATATCTTTTGAGCAGATTAATAACAGATTAGTAAAGTATAAATATTGAATTAAAACTATCCAAGAAATGTCGGACAATTAGAATGTAATTCTATTGCAATAGCTACAATAACACAGCAAAAGTATGCCACTATTTCCACTTCTTGTTTTTACTGCTTGCCACATCGCCATTCTCTGTATACTTAACCTGTTGTCATGCACACGCTCAGACCATTCAAGTCTTAAAGTGTTATTTTACAAAAGTAACCTTCAATGATGCACTGTAATGTTATTGCTTTGTACCTAAGCAATTCTGACCAACAGAAGCCCTCTTAATGCCGCCTTTGTTAGTTGACTAACCGCATTTACTTTTTGCGTCTCTTTCATTTTTGATCTTTGCTCGTTAAATGAAGCCGACGGATATCAGTTACTAATTCGTCCTTTTTCAACGAAAGGGCAAAACGTAAGAACATACACATGCATTCGAATATAGCAAGCGGTTATTTAACTCTTAATTAGGCGCATAAATAAAATCATACAATTAGTCGCAAAAAAATTGTAAATTGTTGCTATTTAAAAAAAAAAATAGTGATCAATTTTTTGCTTAGAAAGCTTGATTAATACTAGAAAACAATCTTTTTCTGAGTTGATACTTAAAAATTGTTTAAATTATAACTCATAAAAAAATAAAATTTTCCAAGAAAAAATTAGAATCTTTATAAACTTATATCATAAATTCTATAAAAAGATTTAAAAAAATCATAAATATCTCGACCAGTGATAGTTAAGTGACCCACTTCAGGAATTTTGACTCAATAGTGGTATTCCCCAAATTGTTGTCAACAGTCGTTGCTTAAGCTCATCTGCTGTTTTGCCAGAGTGGCCTGGCACTTGCTCACTTTGGTGAATACCACTAATGAATATTAAATGTGCTCTGTCGAAATGACATTTTAATATACTTTACGTACAAATGTACCTTTGTATACAATAAAAGTTTAACAAGAACAATTCTGTGTGCATACATGGACAAGACGTTTTTGGGTAGGCAGCAACGGTTTTTCTGACCAAGAAGGAAGTTTTCTCATGCCCAAAATCTGGCAACACTGATAAACGGTTGATAATATCGTGGACTATCTTCCTCTATTAAATATTAGTTTGAGCGATATCGTCGTTGTATGGAAGCAATAAATATATGTATGGAGGCTATAGGTTATAGCGACCCGATCTTCGCAATTTTCACTGTAAGTATTGTTTTGATAATAGGTGGAAATATTGCAAAATTTCTTGTTCCTCGCTACTCAAATAGAGGAGTTTAACGAAAAATCTTATATCTGAAAAATCAGTTGTATGGGAGCTATAGGTTACAGTAACCCGATCTTTGTAATTTTCACTCTAAGTTTTCTGTTTATAATGGGTGGAATTATTGCAAAATTTCATGTTCCTAGCTGCATAAATGGAGACATTATAATGAAGAATCTCATATTTGAGCAATCAGTTGTATCGGAGTTATATGTTATAGTGGTCCGACTCTTCCGGTTCCAACAAACGATTAATACATTATAAAATACATCCACCTACCAAATTTCATCCGGATATCCCCCAAACTGAGGGACTAGATTGCATACAAACAGACGGACAGACGGAAAGACAGACAGGCGGGCAACCGGACAGACAGACATGGCTAAATCGACTCAGCTCGACGTTCTGATCATTTAAGTTTGCATTTTAATGCATCTATCTCTTCTTATTCTGGTACTTACAAACATCGGGCCAAAGTTATAATACCATATCATGCTCATAAAAGGTATACAAATTTGAACAAAGTGCTCGTCACCTCGCATAAACAGTAGATTTTGACCACACAGGATTCCTGACTGATGAAACCCTTTAGGACGCAATCTACGAGAATAATGAAGGAAATGTAAGGAATTTTTGCCTTTATACCATGAAATCATTACCGAAAGTAACTTGAGAAGAATGGTACGAGGCAGTCATTTCATAGAAAGTAGGAACTAGCATTAATGTATAGGTAATCATACGTAACAACAGTAACTGTAATTGTATATATATCTTTTAAAATTAAATAATTTAATAAACATACATACAAGCGAAAGAAAAAGACACGGCCATTTATATGGCTGGATTAATATGCGAAATATAACTATATTCGTTAAAACAACAAATCTGCAGAACACAAATTAAGCCGCAAAGTGACGCCATCTCGCCAAAGGTAAACAAGTACATAGGCAACGAAGCACAAAAAATCAGTCTGCAACAAAAGGAGAAAATTCAACATTTACGCAAGCTAATGACATTAAAATACACAACCGTTGACAACAGCGACAAGCAACCAACTAACCAGCCCAATGGCGTACAGTGTGATTTTTGAACATTCTACGTGAAATAATTGTAGCGCTTCTGATAAAATTAACATTTTGATATCAAAGAAAAGGGATCTGGAAGCTTATATCATTCCCTTTAAGGAACAATTTTTCCATTGAGCAACAATTACTTCTTCACCTTTAAAAAGTTGATCGAAAATAGTGTTTTTAATAATTCTACTCCTGAATGGGCTAGATATTTCTACCATGGCCCAAATCAAAGTTCAAGAAATGCACTAAAACTTGTTGTTAAACTTACATAAAATCGTGACAAGATTTTGCAATGCAAACAAATCATAAAAAATTTCAGAACAAAATGATTTTATTTTTAATTAAGGGTTCCTTTTTCGTTCTTTTAAAAAGTGGGTAAAAATCATTTTTCTCTTCTCAAAATCTATACGAAAATTAAAAAGTAATTTTTTTTTTTATTTGGCAGTATTTGCAAGTTTTATTCGAAGAACATAATTAAAGGGTGAAAAGTAATTGTGGATCAATGATAACATTTTTCTTGAAAGGGAAATAAATTAGCTTTGAACACACTTTGATTGGTATCAAAATGTTGCTCCTATCGAAGGCGCTATGATTAATTTACATATAATAGTGTTCAAAAATCACACTGTGCGGCAGTCAAAGTGAACCACTGATGCAGTATAGTGAAATGTGATACTTAAGCCAGATGAAAGACGGGACATAAACAAAAGAGAACGTATAATCGAGCGGCGCATGTTCTACGGGTGTCTACAGTGGTGGTGGCGACGATTAATGGCAACAATACGGTTGATAAGGCCAGCATCTATTCAAAAGCGCCAATATTGCACATTAGGTCAAATGCTTACTTTTTCTGTGCGAAATTAAGAGCAGCTAAAATATAGCACTATTTTAACGTAAAAAGATGGAAAATGTTACAAAAAAAGTGTAAACATAACTTGGCTTTCGTAAAACAGACTTTTTTTGTTCAAATGATGAGTATGTGTGTTTAAATAGGTAGTTCTCAAAACATTGTCCAAATAGCTTGGTTTTGAAACAAGTTATTTTCTTACGACACTCAATCCGGAGGGGGTAGAGCTACATAAATAAAATAAGTATGGTCATATGTACATTAATGGTTTCATCTAGGGATTAAGAAAAAAAAATATATATATATATAATCGAAGTTCCTTAATTTAAAAAAATATAACCGTCCTTTAATGGTTGTACCAATCCTAGTACTGAGGTATTTCTGGTACGAAGAGTGCTTAAAATGCTAAAGCAAACGTATAATGTTACTAACTTGATGTGGTTTCATGCACATTTTCTATGTGTAGTATATAAGACTGTGTAAATAAAGCGACTTTACTTCATTCTGTCCCATATGAAAATTCCGTTGTCGATCACAAAACTTCAGCTCAATCCCCATTTTTCAGTCAGCGGTCGCAATACTAAGAATTTTTAATGAGAAAAATTTGTTTCCAGGGTTTCAAAATGTACATATCGACTACCATGCACGTAGCAAATTAAATAATCTTTTATATAGTATTGTCACCATGTTCTAAGCTAAGTTTGAAGTTTCAACTTTGAAGCTTATCGGGAAGTTTATTAAAAATTGGTTGCAACTTTTGACCCAACCAAACATATCTACATATATAAAAACACAGCGAGTTAAGTAAAAAGTTTGTAATAAAAATGTGTAACCATTAAAATTTTCTAAAGTATTAGAAAGACTTTTGAAATGGTCCAAGATGCTTCTCCAAATGGAGTATTGGTCGTAAAAATGAAGTTGTTTAGAGAAAGATGAAATACAAAACTACTTAATAAATGCGCTGGGTTTATTATGTTCGGTTTCGCCCGAACTTAGACTTCTTTACCTGTTATGCGTCAAATTTAGTTCCGAATGAGATAACTGGTATTGCATATATTCATTCGTACATATAGAGTCGCGTATGCAGCATCGCGCGCACAAGCAATTTTTTTATGTAATGTTGCCTCGAGCATTAATAACGTGACAATTGCGCACAAAAACTTTATTTAACATACTGCATGTTCAAACAACAACAAAATAAAGTCCAATTAAAATCGTATAGTCAGTTAAGCATATTCATTTTATTTGTAATGAAAATTGCCTTTTTCCATCATCGCTCTGTACAACAACGATAGTTAAGTTAAGTATACATATTTGGAATAGTTAGATGAGCTTTAATTTTAATGTGAGTAAATAGTTTCTAAATGCGCATTTAATTGTACATTTCCCGCGGTCATACGTTTGGTAGTTAGAAAACGAAATTGCCGTAATAAAGAAGTAGTCTTACTTCCTTTGCCTTTTAGTAGGCTAAAAAATGAATTTCGTTTAGCTATCAGAGCCCAACATTTATTAATTTATTTGCATGTTCTGTAAATGGAACGATTTACAATTGGTGCAAATTTCTATATAATTATGCTACTACTGATGAAATAATTGAATACTTTACATAAAAACTAAAAAGCAACATCACCATTGTTATATTAGCCGTCTCAATAAAAAATTTTCTGTTTAAAAATCTTTGAATGTATTTCCGAAATCGTACGAATTTCAGACCATGCCCCTATTGGTCATGAATTCATATTAATATTACTTGCATCGAAACATTCTTGATATCTATTGCTTTATAGGCAGTATAGTGAAATCTTTTGTCTATGTGCAAAAAAAAATTATAATAAAACATTTGCATTGATTTATTACCGTGCACATTTTCATTTTAGAACTAAACCTATCATGCAAATTGTGATATGTATGTACATGGCAAAGTCAACTTAAAAATCTATTAATATTGAAAATTGCTCTTTGAACTACCGTCATTCTGTTTCCAATTTTAGAAGCTCTAAGTTTAGAAGCTTTAAGTATCTGAATTCAATGAGTAGGTGAAACTGCACAGAATATGTGGGATTGCTGGCTGGTTGCGCTAATACTTAATTGTCATCGGCAAACATGCCAACCGGAAAAAATACTTCCTAATTTTAAGAGAATCAGGCGTTCAAATACATTATAGAGTTAGCTGCTCTACTGTTCCTGAACCCTCCAAATGTGTATAATAAAAAATCGTTATTTCCGTGTTTGGTGCACTCATCTATTCATTACTTAAGTATTTTTTTTTAAGAAATATGGAGGCCAAGTTTATCAAATGAATGAATGTTCAAGTAAAACGACGCCTAAAGGACATCATCAATTCATATAGCTTTCCGCGTACTTTTTGAAAGCTTTCACCCATATACATATGTATGCACAAATGTGCAGTAAATTTGGATAGCACGTGACTTGATAACTTTCGCAGCTGTTATAAACATGCAGGTTTTTCTTCGGTCGTTTATACACTAGCATGTGAGGAATTTTACTCATTCACTTTTGCACGTTCTGTCACTCCAGAGTTAACTAAATTTTCCTCTTTTGTACCACTGAGCTTTTTTTTTCAATAAGAGCTTATTTAGCGCTGCTCAGGTCACTATTCACTTTTCTATCCCGCTACCTTGAAATCTAGCAAACGAAAGCAATTTCTAATTGCATTTTTACCGAAAAAATACAATCTTTCTCTCAAAACTTCAAAAAACATATTCTTATTTTAAAGCATATTGAACCTGAGTGGAAGGTCGATATTTCTTGGTAGGCAGTTCAGCTGCCGATTCAAAAACGCCCTATCTAAGCACAATTTTTCATTAGACATAGGGCGCTCTTCAATCAAATCCTGAAGTGGGGCGTTACTCAAAGGTATTCCGAGATAGGGCGTTTTCGAACTGGCTGCCGATGTGTATTTATATTTACTTTCGGACAGGCGGAAAAAAATTATAAAGATTAACTTAAGTCACTTCAAAAATATGGTTTTAGTACTGCGTCGAAAAGCGAAAAGTAGTAACAAACCTACGCTGCAGATTTTAGTCGGTCAAAGATAGAGTCGAAGCGGAGTAAAATAATAAATGGGACACAAATATAGGTCAAATAGATTTTGATTGAGTCAGAAGTTTTTGATGATTCTCAACTGTATGCCCAACAATATATTTTGGTTTAAAAGCGTTTACCTCATGATACTTTAAGTGCTTTTGGGTTATTAAATTAGGAAAATAAGCTATTTACTGCCATTTCCATATTGTTAAGTGCATTATTATCTCTGATTGTGGGTATAATTTTAATTTGAACAAACCACAATGAAGAACTTAAGCAGCCAGGAATTGTGGTATCAATTTGCCTTAGTTGAAACCAGTTTGTGCTAAAGTAAATTTTCTTCTCTTTATACTAAAAACCAAAGCTTCTGAAAAGGAGTCAAATTACTTAGAATATATTATGGAAATTAGAATTGAATTCGCTTTCCTTTGAAATTTTTATATGTTGCAAAATTTCATTAAAGTGTCGTAATATGCCACAAAATCAGTTCACACCCTTTCCACGCAATCAAATAACTGGCAATAAAACGATGAAAATTTTTCCTGGCAATCGAAGCAGATTTTGCAAAATAGTAGCTGAGAAATGTTCACACATATTCGCCGAAAAACCTCAAAAAGGTAGCAAATGGCAAATAGCTCTTGATTTCTTTCACCTTTTTGAGCTGCCTTCAAATAAAATAACTTCTTTGATTTTCCGCCTAATTTTCTAAATCGAATCGATTGTAGCTTCTCAGCTTTTTCCTCTACTATTCCAAATTCAGAGGCAGAAACTCAATAAAGTTGCAATGAAATCTCGGCACAGCTCCCAAATGACTTGCGTTGCTAGTGCTGGCCGTAAGTTTTCGCAGTTAGCTATATTTGTTTTTATTTGTGTATGCTGTTCGTGGCAGTCATTTATGCTTAAACATGCACACACTGATTTGACTTACGGCCTACTAATTTTTAAATTCCTCTAATGCACTCCCACCGTTTCTTAAGTTTCACTAATATATTTAAATCCAGTGAATGCCGTAACAGACGAATCAATAGACGAATAAGCAAACCAATGCCCGCTTGCAGCCAATTTTCTGCGAAAAGTTATATTAGCAGCGAATCTTACTGCCGTCTTTCCTTTTTGGTAGATTTCGACTAAATTTTTTTAGGCTTCATTCATTTTTATTTGCCGGTATTTACTTCAATTTGAAGTCACGTTCTGAACTACTTATCGTTATGCCTAATCGACTAAAACCAAGCTAAACGTAATGTGATATTTTATTATTCGTACAAATTCGCAACTTGTTCTTTAGTTGAACATACTACATATGCCAAACTTACATATCAATATCCAATATAAATTTCATTACTACGCGATGTAATTTTCGAAAGGTATAAGTTACCGGCATATAATGAAGTTTTGGTCGAAAATTTAATTAAAATTTTCTTTGTGTTGCTTGACCTCTTCGTTCTTTGAAGCTTAACAATTTAATTAAATTAAATACTAACCTATTTAAAACGGCTGCCATTGCGTATACGCAACATTTAATTTGTAATCAATGCAAACTCTGTAGCTGTACATAATAACTTTATACATATATAAGGCAAGGCTGAATTGATTTAAAACTCCCAAGCCATGAGCTGTATTCTAATTAGGAAACACAAGAAGCAGAAGTCAGCAAAAAAGAAAGACGGCATCAAAATTCGCTGCTAATAAAAGCAACAATTTTCTTCAAGGTTCAGCAGTGCCGCAAAAATTATAAAAAGTAAAAAATTGCTTATAGTGACAAATTACGACCAGCACTAGCAGCACCATCAACCACACTGAGGGGAAAAAATATTAAAATCAACGTAGATAATCGATCCTACTATAAAGGTCAACGAAAGAACTGTATATTGGTATAAATATTCTATTCAATTACGCGCATATTAAAATGACTGCGTTCGTTCTGAAAAAGCAGCCGTGAAGTCAATAATCAAAAAAAAAAATATTAAATTTGTATATTGCCCCTGCAGTGGAATTCGAACCCTGACCCTCTCTGAATATCAGCAAATTGTGGCAAGCATCTTTGCGCACTCAGCTGCAGCCAGATATGTAAATGTGCTTTCAAATGTTGAATTTCCATTAACACCACAGCACGCGATTTGTGCGGATAAACACCCTGCAGGAAATTTAACTAATTTTAAAGTAATTTATAAACTACTTTATTTTCAATGATAACTAATTGAAATTCTCACTATTTTACCTGCAACGCTCTCATTTATTTAACATGGTGATGTCCTAGGAAGCAGTAAATTGCCTTTTTCTGCATGTATTTTCAACTACTTTAAAATGCATTTGGTGTAAACAACCCCTCCGTTCTGAACTTCACAGATGCTTTTTCATATTCAAAAGACAAAAAAAAAATTATTATCATTTTCTCAAATTGCCTCTGTTGGGACTAGAACCCGGACCTTCAGGAAGCTAATAAGTAACGGCAAGCATCTCTGCACGCTTAACTACAGCCAGACATGTAATTGTGCTTTCAAATGTTCAGTTTTAACTGTGTGCAAGCAGCAAGTCGATTGTCCTATACTGCATTTAATTTCAAATACTTTAAAATTAATTGCGTTTAAACATCTTCAAAGTCAGTACGTTTCTTTTGAATACGCTTGCGTTCTGCACTTCACATATGCTTTTTCATACTACCAAGACACAAACTGTTTCGTTGATTAAAAAATAGTATCATAACTCGAAATATTTACCCATTACATTTCTTCTAAGGTAGTCTTTCCATTAGTTGATTAAAAAAAAAATCACTTGCTTCCGTCAGGGCATTACTATGTATGTATGTGTGTGTTGTCACCGCTCTGCATGCTTGGTATGCGTAAACGCATACGTGCACCCTGAAAAAAGTGGGACTAAGTTAAATACTAGTACAGGACCACGCTACCATGGCACATTGGCAACCGAATCATATTGCCGATGGGCCACGAAGAGGTGGTGTTCAACACATATATCAGTTGTTTATGTTTGAAGTTACTAGTTTGCAACCTGCACATACTTTAAAAGTACGACCCAGTGGACCACCTGGTCCTAAAATTTGTTCAAGAATGTACACTTACTTACATACTCAGATGTGAACAGTCAAATGCGTGCATGCTAAATTTTTGTACAAAAATATTATTTTTAATACGAACATTTTTAAATGATAATGAAATATAAAGTATTCATTTTTACTAAGCATTATTTTCCCCTGTGAATATTTCGGAACTAAAAAACATTTTTTATATAAACCATTCACATTGTATAAAATCAAAAGTTCCACGATTTTGGTGGAGGTAAGAATAGGCCAAGTATGCAAAAATATTCATATATTTACCTCGCTTTCATTAGCTTGGTAACTATGTAATATTGATGCACCTAGAAGTTGCAGCGATTTTCATTATCAAATTACATACCTGATGCTCAGGTAACGGATTTTTAGGACCTAAAAACCTACATAAAAGGCAAAATAAATTAACGAAATAGGCTGGAAAAGGCAAAATAAAATAGTGAAAAAGGCAGGGAAAGGCACCAAAATAGCAAAACATATTCCGACGAACTGATAACTTCCTCCTTTTTTGGAAGTCGGTTAAAAAAGGAAAAAGAAGGCACTAAAAAGTCAAAAACTTAAAAATAACACTGGTTGACAGGAAAAATGATCATCGGATGCCACTTCATATCCAATTCCTATACAGAATTGCTTGCTAAATCTAAAAATCGAATTAATTTTTTATTCTATGAATAAGTTTCGAGATTTTCAGGAATACATGGCGTATACGTAAAATTTTTTCAAGCTAATTTTTCATACAAAAAATCGTTGCCCATTTTCATATGACCACTTATTACTTTTTTATTTATCCATCGGTTTTCGTCATTATCAACTTGAATTTTTTGTAACAGAACAGACTTTAACACAGCCTTGAATGTACGAAATTCAATTCAAATACATATGAAACGTTTATATTATCAGGAATAAGGGCTTCTTCCTCGCTATAATTTCTTCTTTTAAGGTACAATAGGCAAAAAAGCCAACATCAAATGTGTATATGTATATGGGATCAGGGAAAGCTAAATCGTGGACATTCTCAATCGAATATACTCTATCTCTTTAGCAGAAAAAGACGATTTCCATTGGAATTGTTTTAGATTTCCATTCTTAAAGGAACCTGATGAATGGAAATTATGGCAAGCGAGTTTTTAGTTTTTTAAACTATATATATATGTTTTTTTTAGTGCTTTATACTCGTATCTACCCTTATATTATTTTCCTTTTAAATTTCTTTGCTACTTTTTGAAAGCATATGTGTGACTTAGCAAACGTTCTCATTTCCATATGAATGAGTATGAAGAGATGAAAAGTCACCTAATATGGTTGAATGTAAATGTTTGTATTGCACGTTCAAAAACTTTTTTTCGGTTTTCTCTTTGTCTTTGCATCTTTTGGCATCTCTGCTCAGACTAACTTAAAAGAGAAGTTTTTTTTTAGGTTACAGTGGTGCATGGGGACAAACAACAACAAATTTCTAGTTCCGTCCTAGATGCTTAACGCCAAAAACGAACCGGTGCTTTAGTTACAACACATGAGACCTTGAGGGCCAGATTAGCCTAGCTGACATTTCCAAAAAACTTGAAGTGCTCCTTAAAATGCATTACTACAATCGAAAGGGTAATAGCCCGAGGCATGCCACTTCAGTTATCTTTTATTATTACATGTAGCATCACGTAGGTGCAAAGAACTTTTTAGTAAAATACCTCGTTTATCTTTTATAAATAGAACCTTCTTTCTCATGTTACTTAAAAATTTATTTTTTGCAGAGGCCCTCATGGCCCCATATATCCCCACCAGTTCAAATGCAGCGAAATGTAGTACTTTTAAAAACACTATTTTATTTTACTTGTTAAACTTACATACACACATACTAGGGATGTTAATTATCTCGATTTTTACGATCCCGGGATTTTCGGGTTGTCATTGGTTCAATCCCGGGATCCTGGGATTTAGATATTTATTATTTTTCAACGACTTAACAAGAAAAAATTGCATCAATATGGTTTGAGAAGCTCTCCTACCAAATCTATATATATAATACGCGGAGGGATTTTTTGTTCAGCATAAAAGATCTGTACCTTTTGCCCTATTTTCAAAAATTAAATGTGAAATTAAAGCGCTTGGTGCGTGGATGTGCAAACTGGTTTTTATTTTTTAAAAAGAGTTAAATTCAAATTATTTAATAATCAATGCCATCAAATCCGCACCCTTCGTTCGATTTTCCAAAATGAGTCGTCAAACTAAAAGCCTTGAACTGTAGATGTACAATAAGATTTTACTTTTTTGAAAAGAGTTGCCACCTTTTAAAAAATTATGTTCAAATTATTTAAAAAAAAATAAATCAATTATTACAAACTGGGTATCAATCGAAATAGTTTTGAAAAGATTCGTTTCCTAGCTGAACTATAAGAGAGTCCGATAAGGAATGCGAAAAAGAATATATAAGCCCAGAAAAAATATTGAGGTGTAAATGTTGTATGGAATGACCCATATATAGATTGTTGCTTACACATATGTATGTTAGCGTTTGTCCGAGCTTCTCCTCCAATTTGTGGCGTGCGCCTAAATGTTGTCACACAAAGGGAAGGGACCTACAGTTTTATGTCGACTCCGGACAGCAATTGTATTTTTATGAGAAGCTGTTTTTCGTGGCAGAAATACAATCGGAGGTTGCTCACAGATGGGTTGCTTTGGCCAGGACTTGAACCCAGCGGAGCGGAAGCGCTGCCACTATACCACAACGGCCGCAATTTTGTCCACCTAGATTGTTGGAATATCACACTGTGCGACGGTTGCGAAATTACGAATTTCAATGAGTAACAATGCTACACATAAACGAAGGTTGCTCAAGGCTTTCCTCGTTTGTAGTGAGCATAAAAATTGGGCGACAACTGCAACTGAATACCCAAATTAACCACTATACCCTGTTCCCTTAGAATTTGTTCCTCTTCTAAAAATGAAAGTTTTAAAGCCTGATTCCATTTGGTTGACCAAAATAATGTAAACTTGCTTCATTCTGCTCAAAATCTTACAAACTGCGTACTTACTAATTTCAATGTATAAATATGTATTAGGTATTTTTACATGAAAACTTACGTTCATTATGTAATTTTTTTAATGAAGGCTGCCTGCCTCTCCCGTAGGTCTACTCGTTCTGCATTGCAGGTGAATAACTAAGTGAAATATCGTGTGTCATCATAAGAAATTCAGAGAATGGAAACCTTTTCATATAATTTTGTTTACCCTTAACGGATCCCACATTCAGTTGTGTGTGTGACATGCCACTTTGATAGAATTTATCACTTACACACATACCTCAGCATAAATCACAAGCGCTCGCATCGTACGCCTCCTACAAAAATCGGGCAAGTGCAAGCAAAAATAAAAGCTAGCAAAACGAAAATGCAATAATGTTGGCTTGTCGACAATGCTGTCGTAGTAGCGGAAAATATACCAGAACGCAGTTAAATAAAAAAAAATCAACAGCAAGCAAAGGCGAGTGCATGCGAGTAAAGAACCAAAATGAACGCAGCTAACGATGCCTCCTGATCTTGTTCGTCCAAGCATTTATACATTTACTTGCCTGACCCAGCTTGCCTTGCACATCCATTTTCCCCTTAGCGCCTTTGCTTGCCAAACCAAATTCGTTGCGTGCGCATAAGGTAAGCAAATTTAAACTCCGGAAAAAGCTTTCAAGCAGAAAATCGAAAAAACTTGCGGTTTGAGTGGGCAGTGGGCTTACTATATCGATGCAAAAGTGTATGGAAGTGTGCACGCCGCAAAACAATAAGTAGCTAGACAGCACATCGGTTGCTGACGGCGATGCCACCTGATTTTCTCAAGTTGTATGTGCTACCCTGTGCTATGGCCAGTTAGGCAACCTGTGTGTTCAGCAGCCTTTTCCTGCAGCTACTCAACCACTTAATTACTATAATATCCATGCTTGGCTTTACTTAAACTTGCCTCCGGACTTGCAGTAGATATGTATGTACATACGCACGTGCTGTTGGTGGCCAACCGTTGCTGCATTTCGGTAAACTTACTACACACATGTATAGTTTTTATATGCTTCTAATTTGCAGCTGGGTAGTGCCGGTGCTTACCACTATTACCAACTGTGCTGTATAATTTTTGCTCACAGCAGCAATTTATCTAAGTAGAAACTCAAAAGGTAATAAATTTTCGCAAAAATTAGCTTGAAGTCAAATATCGGGCTTCAACCAAGCAATCGCATTCAGATTCAATTGTCGACATTGTTAGTAATTGTAGCTTTTTCTTTATAATTTTTTCGTACTTCAGAAGTCTTTAGCTAAGCGGTATTTTGGGTATGTGCATGAGTAAGTGGTTATAAATTTTCACAACTCGACAAGCGACACGAAAATTTGGTTTTCTTCCTCTTAAAAAATCGCTACATTAGTAAGTTTTGTATGATACTAGATTTTTTTTGAAGTGAAACCTCTTTGCGGGCGGTTAGAGGTAAATTCAAACATCGATATAACGAAATAGCGACACAGTCGTATGGCTCTAGTTTCAAACTGCAATGAAACGAAAAAGGGACAGATGAAGGGAGGGGATAGCGGTTAGGCGCGATTAATATTATGATTAAGATCGAGATTAAGATTAGGATCCTTTTTTTTGATTGCCGCTGTAACCGCCTAATTGATTTTGGCCGAGTTCAACAAAGCTCGCCAGGAGTTTCTCTTCTGTATCAACTGGCGGCAATTATCAATGTAAAGTGAAGTCAAGTCCTTAGGCAGATGATCAATGGAATTGAGCGCATACCACTAACAAAAGAAGCATACAAAAACGAACTGAACGCAAGATATGCCATGGCGGCTTATAACGGATACAAGAGAGATCTGGTAGAGGAAATCCGAAGGGAGCGACGTACAAACTAGCAAAGCTATTCCAGAAACACAACTTTCGCACATCATTCGGAACAAATAACGATGTAGGATGGATACTACGGAACACCACATATCAAGAAGACCCATTGGATAAACAAAGAGTTACACACTAGCTAACTTGCAAATGCCAGCATAGTTTTATATAGGTCAAACAGGACGGAAAATAAAAAGAAGATTTCGCGTGACTATAACAAAAAGACACAGAAACCGAGTGCAATATCAGAGTCAAAGAGCTTCTTTTAAAATAAAATCGCCGTTCGTAGTGGGCTTAAAACTGCAGGTCCCTGTAAATTGTCTTGGCGAACTAAAAACTTACATTGTGGGAAGTACAGTGGCGATCAAAAGTGAATGTATGGTGTTTTTGATAAATATCTACAACAATTGTGACAAATAAATGAAAATGTGCAATAATTTTTTATGTGAAATAGGAGCAGGCAATAATGTTACACATATACCATATTGCACATAGCGTATGAGTCACATTTTCCAAGTTAAAGGTTGAATGAATTTTAAATGAAAATAATTTGGGAAAAACACCTGATCTAGAAAAATGTGTACAGATCCGCAATCTACAATCTAAAATGAATGGCGTTTTCTTTTCTCGAAAAAAAAAATTGCACCTTCTTATATGACAACATCATCAGAGTGCAACTTTTTAAAGAAAGAGCACGCAATATCCATGTGAAAATGCTTAGAAAAGAATACGAAGACTTTACAGCTCTGGCGCAGGGCAGAAGAAATACAACATTATTTCGAGAAAAGAAAACGCTATAAATTTGTGTGTCTCGCGTTTTTTGTGTCATTTTAGCATCCCAACAGTGATATGAGGAAAATTCAAAGCACTTGGGATAGGATTCAAATTTATATGAATTTCCACACTTCCTTATGTTCACATGCGCAACTACTATTTAATATATTTAAAGCGGTACTCTATCCGACTATTTCTTCGGTGGCTGCACTCAATGACAAGCTTAAGCGGCAGAGCAATTGGTATCATCTCCCATCGCTGAATAGCTCATAAATCAGCGAAATGGTTACGATGCGAAAAGACATTCATAATCCTTTTTATGGGCATCACATTTCAAAATACATAAAACTCAAAAGCAAGGCCAACATACATTAGCTCAATATTTTTTACTCGCGGTAGTTTATCAGCTTGTCACAACATTTTGTGGGACAGAAAATTTGTCAATGACTATGTCCTTGTGGATATCGCGGTGAAGTCTTACGAAACTTTATTTACATACATATATGATTGCATATTACTCTTTTCGGGCTCATAAAATCATCCACAATTTTTCACATCCTACACTTCTGTTTCTGTTGTGCTCCAATGGGAAAAATGTTGCAAAGGAGGTACTTGAAATACTTAAATAAAAAATGTATAACTGCTTATTTATATTCCATGTTTTAATGCCCATCAAAGTCATTCCTCTTCAACTCCTTTTTCACACTTGTATTTTGCAACCAACAGTGAATTTGTTTATGCTTTGTATTATACTAAATTGTTTTTCTTTTTTATGATGGCGACATTTGTTTATTTTCTCTTTCCCGACACTACACTATTTATTATTATTTGTAGACAATTTTTTTTTTTTTAATTTTTCAAAGCTAGTATTCTTAACTTATAATGTAGATAATATTTACTAGATATACATTAACGATCAAAAGTGAGTGCATGGTGTTTTTCTGCCAAATATTTACAAAGTTTTTTCAAGTATATTTTTTTTGTTATTTTCTTAATAAAAAATGGTTCATGCTTTAATTAAATTTATTTAATTAATTAAAGTCACATAAGTCAAACTTCCAAACTTAAGTCATAATTTAGAAATTTTGAACTTTTTAATCCGAATTTTTAGAAAAATTCTGGGTATGCAAGCACATTAGCTGTGAAATTCTAGTAAATCAAGTCAAAGTTTTAGGCGGCAAACAAATCACGTTGAATGTTACTGATTGTTCAGATATGATATTTTTGCCATAACTTCTCCATTTCTCAATTTAGCACCAATTTCACCAAAGATCGGGTAATATTACATTTACATTGGACCAAAATGCGTGATTTGAAATCAGTCATTTGAAGGTGTTTACACTGCTTGATCCGCATTTGCTTTGACTTCTCATCAAATGAAAAGGGAAGACAAAAACAAAATGTATGTAAACAAACACTACATTTATTATATTGTTAACGCTTTTTGGACACAAAAAGGCAATTATTCTTTGATTAAACTAAAAATGTGTAAAGCTCTTGTATAAATTAACAATTTTTACACACAAATTTCAAAGATTTATTTATTTCGTTGTGTTTGTTTTGTGTTTGAAAAATTCCAAATGTCAAAGACAAACCAAAGCTTTTGTGGAACTTTTGTTTCTGAGTGCGTTCAATAAAATAGTACGGCAATTGGAACGCATTTGTTTCGTGATTTTGTGTAAATGCGTCGAAATGCGTCATTCTGGAAATGTGAATTTGTATGGAGAAATGCGTGATTTGGCCTCGCATTTGAGGTTTCTCGCCCAAATGACGCATTTGGGCTCAATGTAAATGTAATATTACTGTAACATATATCTCCCATACAACTGATTGCTTGGTTATGAGAATTTTCGTTATAACTCCTCAATTTATGCAGCTAACAACGTGAAATTTTGCAGTACTTTCACCCGTTACCAACAGAATAATTACAGCAAAACTAACAAAAATCGGGTCACTTTTACCTATCGCTCCCATACAACTGATTTTTCAGATATGAGATTTTTTGCCATAACTTCTGCATTTATGCAGCTTGAAACATGAAATTTCGCACTATTTTCACTCATTACCAACAGAAAGTTTACGGTAAAATTAACAAAGATCGGATCACTATAACCTGTGTATTGTCCCCATAAAACTGATTGTTCAGATATGGGGTTTTACTCTAAAACTCCCTTATTTGGACAGATAAATTTCTTAAGCTATCTTTTAAATACTAACACAAAGTCTACTGAGAAAATCGTCAAAATCTATGCTGTATAATCTTAATCTCTTGTACCACTGATTGTTCGGATACCAGGTTTTGCGATATATCTCCTTTATGGAGGAAGCTAAACCCATTAAATTGTGTTACAGGTTTACATACCGATCACACAGCAGTGAAAATCACTTACATTGGTGCTATATAAGGTATGTCTTCTATACCTCTGATTGCTTATATATGATTTTTATATATGAATATATATCTCCACTATCTATGAATATATAAATTTTTTAAATGCAGTAATCTGTTAAAATAAAATTTTGAGATGTTCTTGAAAGGTATGAAGCCTTCGGCATAGCCGAAGACAGAGCTGCTCTTACTTGTTTTAAATTAAATTTATATCTACGCATGAATTAAATAATAAAACTGTTGTTGCTGTTTCATACAATTGTATAAAATTTATTTATTAAATGACGTAAGCGAATTGCACTCAATTTAAAAGAGTAATTCGACTGTATAACTCCTTAAAGTGACTGGATTTTTTAATTTATATTACATAAATATCGTTAGTATGGATATACAGTGACTCAAACAAATGACCATGTGTTGATATTTTTTTAATATTTGTAATGTTTTTCCCGTTGATTTTTGCGATGTGTTTTGGTGATGGAATTTTACAACTTTTTCCAAGTAAGCATGAATTTCTTATGAAATAAAACGAGGGAGACCGTTAGCAACAAAATTTCAAAAAATCAAAGCCAGGTTTTGTAAATTTCACTTGTTATACCTATAAAAGAACGCAAAGGCAGTCTAAAAAAATTCTCAAAAATCAACGCAATTTTTTAGCCGGTTGAAATTAATTAGTTTTAGTCACTGCATGTATGTGTTCAAATACATACTTACTTATGTATATGCGCCCGTTTTTTTTTTTGGGTGCATACGATTAGCTTATACTTAAAGCGCAGTTACCCACGGACGTAAAAACGGAGAACGTGTCAGCGAACACGATCTATCTTGTGGGATCTGCTCGTTAACGAAAACTCACCACGGCATGACCGTGACTAGACGTTGCTTCCCTCTCTTTCTATCAACAGCAAACTTGATATGTTTCTACGTACTTCTACGCTACGCTACGTACACGTTCGTGGATAACTGCGCTCTTACACATTCTCAATTAAAGTGAAAAACCGCGTATTATGGTTTTATTACCTTAACATATTTAATTATTCGACGAAATCACTTGTGATGCTAAGTACAAAAATAGCTTTTCGAGGTAAGAGTGCTGTTTTGGCATTTTCTTGCATGATTATGAATTTTAATATGGGTATTCATGGAAATGCGTAAATACCTCGTAACTGCGGAAACCTCGTAAATAAACCGATTTTCCACACAAAATTAAGTAAGTTTACGAGGTTTTCAAGGTTACGAGGCATTTACGTGTTTAGATGAATTGCCCTAATACACTTTTACTATATAAAATAAATTTATATTTAAGTAAATAAGTTTTTTATTCTAACTTAACTCCTAACTTAACCCCCAAAAATCAAATCAGTTAATTGAATTTGAACTAAATAAAACACAATCCCTTCTTTCATGTTGCCTAACCTTTTTGACCATTCACTAGTGAATTAGTTAACGATAGCCAGTTCTTGGGTTACCAGCGACATTTGCAGATAATACTTTTTACATAAATATAACGTGCATTTTCTGATGCTTGTCGTGATTTACCAGAAACTAATTCTAGTATTTAGTAATAACTTTTTGAAACCAATTGCCACAAAGAGGGTCCCAAAGCGCCAACGCAAACCGGTTTTAACTTTTGACAATCAGGTAAATCAAATCACGAAACAGTCCGCAATATCTAGCAACATCTTTTTCAGTTGAAATGTATTAACTACAGTGCATGTGTATGCAAATATTTATACTAGTGCATGATCCAGAAAATAAAGGTCGCGCCATTCGCGGACCGCTAACTCTCTCTTCGTCGATTTGTCAACATCCATCAAATCGCTGACGTCATAAAATCCTTTTGTTTACATTCACTCTTGCCAACTTGATGCTTTTCGCACCAAATTTAGTGGGTATTTAAAACGCGAAAATTTTTGAGTTTGGTGCGTTTTTAATGGTTTTGTTTTTAGTTTGAAGACACCAAATTAAAAAATTAAAAAAAAATGGAAGCAAAATTTATAGCAATCGTAAATATGGTAAGCAACTTTACAAAAATTTAAACAAAATCATGGCACAGTGACAATCATAAGCGACAACAAAATATGTGGCAGCACCTTCAATCATACCAGAAGAAATCGACCGTCGTGCAAGAAACATTGATTTTTCTTAATTGGAATCGGCATCCTTACAATAAAGTTATGTATGCATATAAAGTCCATAAAATACACCAATAAAAATTTGGTACTTTTTCAAATTCAAAACTTGGCAATACTGCCTTTTGTTCGATGCTTCCTATTTTTCTTGTCGAGTTCGTCTTGCTCTCTCATTCTGGTATTTGTTGAAGTCACGGCCAGCTGCTCTCAGCTCGATTGGCGCAATCTTGTATTCTATCATTCTTGATACTAGTGGTACTTGTACTAGTGGTTCTTAATTTTTTTTTTTCATTAGCTATAATGCTTCCAATATTATTTTTATTTTGCCATTTAAGTCGCCAAGTATTGCAGTATTTTTATCTCGCCTTTATTAGCGATGTTACTATGTAATATTGATGTGTCTAAAAGATGCAGCGATTTCTATTCCCAAGTTACATACCTGATGACAGTACGAATGGAAATAACAAAAGCAAGTTTTTCAGTTTTTTAAACTATAATTTTTTAGTATACCTTTCATGAGCATGAAATGGTATTATAACTTTGGTCCGACGTTTGTAAGTACCAGAATAAGAAGAGATAGACCCATTAAAATTTATACTTATATGATTAGAACGTCAAAGCTGAGTCGATTTAGCCATGTCCCTCTGACATTCTGTTTGTATGCAATCTAGTCTCTCAATTTTCGAGATATCCGGATGAAATTTGCTACGAGGGTGTATTTTTATAATATTTAAATAATTTTTCGGAACCGCAAGAATCGGACTACTATAACATACAGCTTCCATATAGATATGGGGTTTAACTGTAAAATTCCTTTATTTGGACAGTTAAAACCGATAATTTTTGTAATCTATGATTACGAATATCTGATTGCTTATACGATGTTTCCACGATTCGTAATTCGCTAAGTAATTCGCGAATTACCCTGTTTCCACGACACACATTATTTATTCGTTTGGCAGCTCTACTTCTTGTTCTTGTTCTTCGCTATTTATTATTATTTTTGTGTACTGAAAGTATCGAAAATGGAGCAAAATTTTAATTCATCAAGGATTTTCATTTATATAGAGAATATTTTATTAACTAATTTTCCAGCAACTAGAAAAAGTGCCAGCAAATTCGACCTGGTCGGTGAAAATTTCGATATATTTCCGATAAATATTACAGAAGGCACCGATTCGTTCGTCATTCGCATGGTAATCCGATCTGAATTACCTACAATGAGGTAATTCGCTCTAAAAATTTTGTATGGCGAATTACGTAATTCGAAGGGTAATTGGATGGTGAATGATGAATGGGAGAGCGAATTACGAAGCATGGAAACATAGTATTACACATGATTTTATATATATGTATCTCCTCTATCTATGTATGCTGTGAATATATAAATTTTTTCAAATGCAATAACCTGTTAAAGTAAAATTTTCAGATGTTCATGCAAGGTATGAAGCTTTCGGCTTGTGTATGTATGTACGTGCTTTTCGTTTAAGCATGCTAAACAATTAAAATCTTGCCACCTAACCTGACACAATTCATGTCATTCCACGAATATTCATGATTACAATTTACAAGGATTATTATGATAGATTTATTGTACGCCTCTAAGCCTTCAAAGCCCAAGCATATGCACGCTGACACATTCTCGTACAAACATATCAAGAAACGTAAATGCCAAAGCGCAAAAGCATTAGAATTATCCTATGTATGTATGTACTACATTAGACCAAACATTAGGGCAGGTAATTTTTTGTTTTTACTAGTTATGTGCGTATAGCATAGGTGGATTCTACGTGTAATTCTATGTGGATTTTCCGAAGAAACTAGGGGTCTAAAATCAATTTGGACTTTGCCAAATTGCAAAAATGGATGTCGAAGAAAACGGGAAAATTTCCACTGCTGCGCACTCTGGTGAAGGTTTTCAGAAACAGATAAGTTCAGAAATTAATTCCTCATATCGGAAAACCCCTTATAGTATGTGTTTTTTTACCAAATTTATGCACTTCTTTACCACACTACGGAAAAATGCTAAAAAACCTATTTTCGCATTTTGGCGAGCTCCACGTAGAATCCTTCTCCCATACAAACTGACTCGCCCTACCCAACATATGTACATCACAAAAAAAAAGAAAATTAGTTCAAAGCGATTTTGAACACTCGCTAGAAGAGTATTTTAGAAGTGTAAAATTTTTTCCGGCACCCTGTAAAAACATGTAAATCGCTTCTTTTCTATAACTTCTTTATTTAATATCCGATTTCTAACAATGATACACCGCTGTCAAGGTATTAAAAAATAAAAAAATGTTTCCTATCTTTGCTAATTCTGTGGTGATTATGTTAAATCAAACACATGTATTTTTGTTACTAAAAATTTAATTTAAACTTTATTTAAAAGATAACAATTGTACGGCACGATGTTTCTGTGTAAAGAGGAAACACGAGAGAGAGCATAAGAAATCTATGCTTTCAGAACACAGGGTTCTATGCTTTTAAATAAAGTTTAAATTTAATTTTTAGTAATAAAAATACTTGTATTTGATTTAATATAATCACCACAAATTTGTGACCCCGACGACTTTTAAAACAGAATGCCTAACGAAGAAGGGTCAAAGGACTCCGTCATGCAAGCCGCTGTGCAACAACCTGTTGCAAATCCACGCGCAAACGAACGCGTTACCGAAATCGCAAAGGCGACCGTGAACATTCCACCATTTTGGCATGCAATAGCCGAGCTGTGGATTGCGCAAGTGGAGTCGCAATTTATTGCCGCTAGCATTTTGAGTGACAGGTGTTTGT
Source organism: Rhagoletis zephyria (assembly GCF_001687245.7). Taxonomy (NCBI): domain Eukaryota; kingdom Metazoa; phylum Arthropoda; class Insecta; order Diptera; family Tephritidae; genus Rhagoletis; species Rhagoletis zephyria. Next base: position 78,122 of record NW_016157200.1, read on the forward strand.
TAGAGCAGTTTGCCGATTCTGAGCAAAAGAGAATCAAAAATACGATACGTGGATACGTGGTCACTCCGGACGGTCTAAAATCACCAACAAACAAGGTCAAGGTTATTCAAGAAATGAAAGCACCAGAACGAGTGTGCGACCTTAGAGGTTTTTTGGGTATGCTGAATTTTTTCCGTCAATTTCTACCCAAAGCAGCGGAGAGCCAAAGCGTTTTCACTAGCCTCATTAAAGGTAATATCGAAGGACCGCATCCCGTTCTAAAACGATGTGAAAAATAATTCAAGGTCGACATTCGCGATAAGCAGGTCAACGTTAATATCGACGGCTTAAAGGCTTTGTACGTTGTTAACGAAGACGAAGAAAGCTTTCGATCGCACACCAGGCAGTTGTGCGTGCCACAATTCCTTAAAAGCTAATATGGAACTGCGGGTTCAAAATCGCTTCGACCCAATTAAACTTTTTTGACCCATGCATCACGATACGCACTAATGTACATATTTACATGTATATAATATGCACATATTTTCACACATCCGAGCCGGACAATTAATATGTATTTCCTGCTTTCAAGTTTGCATAACATTTACAATTGTACTACACACATGCACACATGCCGCTGCACACTACAATGAAAAGTGCTTTAACGCCATCAACTTGCAACAACAGCAACAGCAGCACAATATTTTGTAAACGAAAATTGACCCGTGCATATATGTATGTACATTAGATCGGGAGGTGCTCATACAATAGAAAAAGGCTTGTAATTACTTTGAAGGCTTATTTCTAGAAAACTTTGCCATCATAAAGCCCCACGACAAAAAAAAATGAAATCGCAGTTTTCTTAATAATTTTTTATTTTATGAACTGTCATAAAAAGCTAACAGACCTAAACAAGTTTGTAATCTGACTAATAGTGACTGAATTTTAGGTAAGAAGGAGTTATCTACGATCCCTGATAGAAACTTTTTCTTCTGCTTTTTTTATGTCCGGCCTTCGGCAGACTCAGACAGAACATTTTTGGGTCGGATGTACTTAGAATGGACGAGTTACATTCTCTTCCCCTCAACAAACTGCTAAAATTCATAAAGGAGTCTGGTAAGTTTGCAGAGGAGCAATGAATTCCCTTCCCCACATACATATCATTTTCCTCTAAATCCTGTCTCTTGGCTTTAACTACAATGGGCAATACAGATTGAGTGCTTGGAAAAAGGTGTTCTCCGCACACAATTCCATTCCAAATTTTAATTAAGTCAGATAGAAACTGAAAAAAAAATTTGTTTATTGGTCGAAAGAGATTATTTTCGCCAAAGCTATATTCAAACATAAATATTCTCACAAATACAAATAAAGGAAACCTCTATATTGGCCATTTCTGTCGCAGTAAGGCGGAAATTTGTGCAGCGACAAAATCCTCTTGAAGTTGGCAATTACAAACTTGTTTCGCTACCTAGCGTAATACATATATGTACATCCTAGTGCATCATATAAATACATACATATATAGCTCCAACACAGCTATATTCTACATTTATTCGCAAACTCCTCCTATGTAAGGAGGCAATATTACGGACCTCGTAATTCATTCGTTACTTATATGAATTTGTCCAAATGGTCACCACCTCATAATAATCCAAGCCTAATCCGTCGTCTGCAATCGCACGCCACTTTACTGCAAAGCGGATGTGCTCTGCAACGGATTCCATCGAATACTGCATGATTTCCAAACTAGGTCGGCTGCCGTCTTACGTACATTCAATTGTATGTAGGTATATATAAAAATTATGTTCTCTGGACTATTCTGTCATTTGTCCACTGCCTGTCTGCTTAGGCGCATTTGTGGAATGGTATCTATGTATGTATATGTAGGACCTACTATAATTTGGAGGTGTATAAATGTACTAGGTGAAAAAAATCCTCACCTATGCAACGTGGGGTAAATCTAACATCACATACGTTTTGGCTATTTTTGCATATCGCTAGCTTAGAAAGAAAAGTTGCTAAGTCCCATTTTAAAAATTTTACAGGAGAGGAAAAAATCTTCCTATAGCCATTTTCTTTAACTATTTCGCAAGACTTTGAATCAAACATTTTGCGTGTTAAAAGCAAAGCAAAACTCCATAAGAATCAGAAGCTTTCGATATTTATTAAAAGATGTCGTATAATTTTGGCCTTATCGGATTTGCGGTGCTTCCTTTGGACTTAGCAAATTTTCCTTTTATTGCCTATGAAGCGGAAAAAATAAAACAAGTACCTTTATAATTTTCGAAACGATGCGCATTCAATTTCTCTAGCCTCCTATATCAAAATATGAGTTTTCATAAAAAGTGGACTTAGAAACTTTTCACTCTAAGCTAGCGATATTTATCAAAATTAGTTTATATATGTATATCGATATTTTTTGATAACTTAACGAGTATATTATCGAGTAGAACAAAAAACTATGAATCATAGAAACCTTATTCCGAATTATGACGAAAACATAAAGTTCCAATAAACTATAAGTAGCTGGTGGTACTAAGAATTATCATACTCATTTCAGAAGCAGGCATTTTTTCATACCAATATAATATTATGGTATTAGAGATTTTTGTTATCGCAAAAAATTAAATGTACCGTCATAAAACGATTTTGGACTAGATTCTTCTTCTTCTTCTTTGGCTCTGCAGCCGCCTAAGCGATTTTGGCCGAGTTTGGTCGATTCTCTTCTGCGTCAACTGAGGCCACTTGGAAGTGCTAGGTGAAGCCAAGCTTTTTTCCCCTGGGTCTTTCCATCGCAGTCGGGGTCTCCCTTTTCCTCTTCTACCCCCAGCGGATTCCGCCTTTCGTACTTTCAGAGCTGGGGAGTTGGTGTTCATTCGAAAGACATGGCCAAGCAAGCGTCATGGCCATATGCCAGCACGGGCATGATGAGTGACTTATAGAGCGTGGTTTTTGTACGTCGAGAGAGGACTTTACATCCGAATTGCCTACTCAGTCCAAAGTAGCACATGGTGGCAAGAGTGATTCTGCATTGGATTTCGATGCTGAAATTATTATCGGTGATAATTTTGGTTTCAAAGTAAACGACGTGCTCTATTTGCTCGAAATTATAACTGTCAACGGTGAGGTGCGGGTCAAAGTGCGAATACACCGATTCTTTGTTTAATGACAGAAGATACTTCATCCTATTATCCTTGGCCACCAGATCCATTCGCGGTTTTGTTATTGATGATGTTGTAGGTACTGTTCCAGTTCTGCAGCTCTTATTATCTTCTTCAACATCAGATTGAAGAAAACACTCGCCAGGGAGTCACCCTGGTTAAACCTCGTTCGATATCAAAAGGCTCAGGGAGGTCCCTCCCAATTCTGACAGAGCAGGTGGTATTGCTCAACGTCATCTTACGCAGCCGTGTCAGTTTCGCGGGGATAACAAATTCAGACATCTCGGCGTGCAAGCAACGCATTTCAGAGCTGTCGAAAGTGATTGTTAAGTCGACAATTAGATTGTGAGTGTTGAACATTTACTCGCGGGTATTTTCTTAATACTTGGTGGCTGGTCTTAAGCCACACTGATAAGGCCCATGATGCATGCACCCAAAAGCGACGACTTGAATAGCTCAGCTGCCAGGCTGGGGTCTTGGGTTCGTTTTCTCCACAATATTCAGTGCTGATAGCATTCAGTAGGAGAAAAATGTTCCTTCCATAAATTAAGTACGTTTTGGACATCGGTAACTAGGTGCCGTTTTCGTTTTTATAGGATTTGGCCATGGTCTTGAAACTTTCCGTAATTTTCCTAAACCTCTGGTAAAATTTAGTGTTTACCTGTCGGCCAGCAAACTTTTCGCACGTCATGCTTTGGAACAGATTACTAACCGTTTATTGGAGTGCCGTACAACGTTGGGTTAAAAACGTCCAGCGGCTTCTTTGCACATGTCAAACTCTTCGCTAGCAGAAGAAATACTATTTTTTTGCGAAACTTGAAAAAAATGGGCTCGCCGTATTTTATGGAGGCGCTTGGAAACCAGACCACCTAGGAAGCTTGTCTGTCTTGTCCACCACCGCCGTATGCCTGGTGAACAAAGAGGTTGATAAGTTAGCAGCAGAAAAACTTTCTAACTGAGACCTCAAAACTAATTTCGAGATGGACTGGAAAAGCTATCGCCGCAGGTAAAGAGAGTATAAGAAACTAATTCCCTCTACGAAAAAAGAATATTTTAAGAAATACATCAGCGGGATTGAAATCTTGCGTCAAACAGCTACACTGGTAAATGTTCTGAAGAGAACCAAACCGCAGAGCTGGGTTCACGCCAGAGATCTGTTGGCTCTTGAACGGAGACTAGGACTGATACCCTCTCTGTTCTTCTAGAGACTCACTTTCCGGGAATCCCTCGACAGGAGCGGTAGGTAATGCGAGAATCACTAAGCCAAGGTACAACTGGTTTGTTGCCAGAACTGTGGCGCTTGACGATGTCATAAGTTATGTTATTGAGTCTTTTAACATTTTTAAATCGACCGTCCCGGATGGCATCCTACCCATTGTACGTAAAGAATGTGGTGACCCTTCCAAATATTTTCACAGCGTCGCTTGCACTTGCCTACATACCACGACCTTGAAGGCTGGTTGATATCGCCTTTATACCTAAAGTTGCTAAGGATGACTGTACTAGCCCCAGCAGCTTTAGGCCTATTAGCATGGCATCCTTCACATGATTCACACTTGGTTTAATGGAAATGGGTTCACCACTTACCCAACAAAAACTAGGGCTCTTCACAATCAGGAGAAGTTCAAATAATGGCATTAACCTCACATTACGCACTGCTGCACTTTCAGTCCTTTGTATATTCATACGTGGTGAAGCCTTAAAGGCCACCTTTAGACATAAAAAAAACGGATTTTGGTATAATACTGAGTAGGGCGAAGCGGAATTTTCTGGCGGAAGAGATCTGAGCACTTGTGTCTTTTCAATGTCACAGGATAGTATATCACCATTACCATTGTTGAAGAGATTTTATAACTTTGAGTTCCCTGAATTTGAAGGCTGGTTTAATTCCAGCACTATACCTAGAGTCATACATTTTCGAAACTTTAGTGGTAGCTCCGAAACTGAATCTGGGTAAGATCTTGGGTATTTAGCGAAGATAAGGGGGGCAACTTCTGTCTTGGGGAATACGCTTCGATCTCCCATTCAGAGGTATTTGTAATCCTCAAGGCACTGCACTAGTTGGTGCAAAATAGGTGGAGGGGAAGGTGTTTACGTGTCTGCAGTGACAGCCAAGCGGCACTTAAAGCATTCGCCAGCCCTCTTACTACTTCGAAACTAGTTCAGTAATGAAAGTCTCGACTAAATTATGTTGGTAAACATAACGAGCTTGCTTTACACTGGGTGCCAGTTCACTGCATTGCAGACAACTTGTTGGACTTCCCGTGCCACAACCACCTGACTGTGTTAGGCGTACATGACAACTCCATCTGCCTGTTCGGCACACCTTTTTTGTTTCTGCGCCGCCTTTGCAAGAATTAGGTATGAGAAAAAAAAACGAATGAAAGAACTAAATGACACAAAAAACTCCGAGAGACGCAAACGTTATTTTGGGTCCTAGATTACGGACAATAAATATTCTTAATAAGATTTTTTTTTCTTGAGGTTTCGTTTTTTTTTGACGTAGAATACGTCTTACCTTAAGGTATGGGGGCTATGTTCAAATGTTGTAGTTGTAATTTTTAGAGCTTCACAAAAACGCTTATTGCACGAGAACTAATAAAGCGATTTCAAAGAAAAGTGTGG